>NC_091741.1:92279873-92579873 GCF_043380555.1 Nothobranchius furzeri
TATACATTATCATATATACACTAACGCATATACACTAATGCATATACATTATCATATATACACTAATGCATATACACTAATGCATATACACTAACATAATTACACTAATGCATATACACTAACATATATACACTAACGCATATACACTAATGCATGTACACTAACATACATACGCTAACATATATATACTAACAAATATACACTAACGCATATAAACTTAACACATTTACACCAACACATATACATTAATACATATACACTAACACACATGCATTAACATTTATTCACTTAACACACATGTACTAACACATCTACACTGACATATACGGTATACACTTTTCCAAGTATACTAGCACATGCACATTTAACACATAAACTAATACATTTACACTAACATATATACACTAACACATATACACTAACATATATACACTGATGCATATACACTAATGCATATACACTAACACATATACACTAACACATACACATAAACATATATACACAAAACACGCATATACTAACACATCTACACTTTACACATATACACTAACACATCTCCACTAACATATATACACAAACACAAATACATTAGCATATATACTCTTAACACGCATAAAATAACACATATACACTAACATATACATATTATACTAACACATACACAAACACATATACACTTAACACGCATACACTAACACATCTACACTAACATGTATATACTTTTCCATATATACTAACACATGTGCACTTAACACATAAACTAACACATTTACACTAACATATTTACACTTATACACATACACTAACACATATACACTAACATGTATACACTTTTCCATATATTCTAACACATGTGCACTTAACACATAAACTAACACATTTACACTGACATATTTACACTAATACACGTAAACTAACACATATACACTTAACACATACACTAACATATATAAACTAACATTAACACATATTCACTAACATATACATACTTCCACACATACACTAAAACAGTGGTTCCCAGCATGCACAAAATTGTGGGGACACCATGTAGCCTATTGGGGTTCCCCTTGGGCGGTCACATACCGTAGATTGTGAACCACTGCACAAACACAAACACTAGCACATGTATACTAACATATACTGACACATATACGCTGACACTTATATACTACCACATAAACACTAACACATATACGCTGACACTTATATACTACCACATAAACACTAACACATATACACTGACACCTACATACTACCACATAAACACTAACAGATATACAGTAGCATAAACACTGACACATATATACTACCACATAAACACTAACACATATACACTGACACTTATATACTACCACATAAACACTAACACATATACAGTAGCATAAACACTGACAACGCTCGGTGAGAATGATCACACATTTCCCTGGAGCTCAGTGTTAGTGAGGAACACAGACTTCTGATTTAACGTCCATGTAAAAACACAAGTGTTTACAGGTGTTTTATATTCTAGGAGATGTTCAACTGATCCATTGTCCAAGTATTACAATTTCTTCCAAACAAATCCTAGCCAGAGTTTATTATCTTGGATGATCTCATTTTAAAGGTGAAGTCCTAGCTGTGAGCATCATTATTAAAGCCCCGGTTAATCTTCTACATTTTAACTCCTCTTAATTGCCCTCTTCTTTAAAATCGATCTTTGTTTTTCTGTTTTCCCTTCTCTTACCTGTTTTTGTCCTCATGCTTCTCCTCCCTCCTTCTCGGCATGTCTCTCTGGTGTCTGTTAATCCTTTAGTCATCAGTGCTCTCCTCTGACTTTACCGCTCTCTATCTCTCTCGGTCTCATTCTGACGCTGCTGAGTCTCGCATGCTCGCGGAGCCCACTGATCCTCCCCTCCCTGCTCCCACCCTCTCTCTCCCTCTCTCTCCATCACTCTTACCCCCTCCCATTCTTCCTCACCCTAATCGATTTCTATCTCTGTTTCTATCTACTGCAATTTTCTCATTAAGTCTCACAAATCTTTGAGAAATGTTGCACGCCTCCGTCTCCCTTTCCCCCTGTTTCTCCATGTTAGTGGCTCATTCCGCTGTATTACTGTGGTTTTAAGGTTTGTGTACTTCTCTCCTTTGAACTGGGCCCTGTTGGTGGACCAAGTGAAACTTTGGCAACATACAGTTGTCTGCTCCCGGGAGTCAAGCCAGGCCACAAACACACTCACACAGAAACACACACTCTTGCGCCAACTGCTCTCTTTATTTATATCTTTGCGGTCCACTACTGCTCACTTAGTGACTTTAACGTTCTATCTCTCATACTTCCAGCTCACTCTCCTTTCCGAGCTTTTTGGTCACCGTCCTCCTTCTTCTTCTTTGCCCCACTTTAGCCTCAACTCACCACTCTGTGCTCTTCTTTTATCTTTATTTTGCACCTTGCTCTCTTTCTGTCCCACCACTCATCCAACTTTGATTGTCTGAGCTCCTGTTCCTCCATGCTGATCATGATGTTGCGTTCTCGTAACAAACCAGACAATTAGATCCATTTAAAAACAGCCATTAAATACGCTGTTACATTAGGCATTAATTAATGATAAATGCTTTCTTCTCAGCATGGCTGGCAGTTCTTGATTGATAAAAAATTGATAACAATGGTCATACATCATTCGTCCTACATCCCAAAGGATAGATAATCAGTTTTCTGATTTTTTTGCTTTCCGTGAGCAGTTTAGTGTTTTTGCAAATGTCTTATTTTGCAGCTTGTTTAGAGAAAACGGTGAGTAAAATATAGAACATGTTAAAGGTTTTTTTTTAGTTTTGCTTTGGCTTTAAGATGCAAACTGTTTCTTTGATGCAGCATCCTTGTCAATGTCCCTCCTGGCCCCACCCCCATCAGAGAATAGCCAGTGATATATGCACCACCAACACAAAGTGCTCGAGTCACCTTGTGCTGTGTTTCATTGACCTCTAGTCAGATGGAGAAAATGATGCGTATGTTTATAAAATGGCTGGAGCACATTTGTTAATACACAATGTTTGATAAAGCAAGGATGCAGTAGACTGCAGTCATTCTTATTGGTGGATGAGAGGAGAAGCATGTCAGTGTCAAATATATAATTTTGTTGGATTTTGTTGCTTTTTCCCTGCACCTCCCTTCCTCCTCCCCCTTTTCCTGACCTAAAAGTGTTACCTGGTTGTGTTACAACTGGGAAAAGGAGGATAAGAACACATTGATCTGTTTTCCTATATGTTCAAGTACACACACCAAATGCAAAACCACCCTCACCCCCTATATCTCTGCCTCAGACAAATTTACAGCACATAAACACAACTGGTCCAATTACACTTGCTGACGATCCATTCCTGCCTTTAAGCCCCTCTCTAGTTTTACACCTCTGTCTCCAGGTGAATTTGTGTGATTTTGTGTTTAACACAGTGGAGTCAAATGAGTGTGTCTGTGATGGAGTGTTGCAAGCTCCAGGTGAGATGTTTTTATTAGATGTTCAGTAAAAAATAATTAAAAATCACAGCTGAGAAGCACGCAATGATTACCAACCTTGGAGGATGCCACAGTAGGAGAAAATGAAGGAGTATTAGCGGGGAGTGCACAGGCCGGCAGCAGACACACCTAAATGAAGTGCCTGTTGAAGGCATTAGTATTCTTACAGTGGATGATTTTTTAAACATTTGTGTGGTTTTTTGCTCTCTGTCTTAAATTGAGATTTATTTATTCATGTATTTGGTCCTATTTTGCTGCATTATGTCTCCTTTTATCTGTTTTTTTTCCTGTCAGTCCATTTAAAAAGACGTCTCAGACATGGTTGAAAAGCAAAACTGATCAGTATGTATGAGCTGTGTTATCAGTACCACACAGGTGTCAGGTTAGTCCAATAGCATCACAGAAATTGTTTTCTAGACCTGTTGTGATTTTACCATAATTATACGATGATTATATTTAATTGTGTAAAATTGTTTATTAAGATGGATCAGCAAACGTCATCTAGAGAAGATCACTTTTTTAACTGAAGGCCCACACTACACACTATACGATGTCCCAAACATCAATCTGAGTCTTTTAATATTAAAATTCTGCTAAATTCACTTCTCAATCTGATGCCTGCACTATTTCTTTTTTATTTCACATCCCAGTGCTGTATACATTAAAGTTAATAAAATTAATGCATGTATCTAAAATCTACACATGATTCATATGAAACAATTTTATTTTAATATTTCAAAAGAAATTAGTTGTTTTTGCTAAAGTCAGATGCTCATTAAGTAAAATGCAACATCATCATGTATTTTAATATTTTAAGCATTGTTATCATGTTATTTTGTAGCAGATAGATTAACCTAAAACTAAAGTTTAATCATTTATATTTGCTAAATCAAAAATAAATAAATAAATAAAACAGAAGATTTGCTGGTGATCCTTTCACATTTATTCAAAGAATTTTATTTATTTATTTATTTATTCAATTACATTTGGAGAAATTATTTACCACCTTCTAAGTAACCTGCTGGGGCCACAGGCTGTGGTCTGCAGCTCACACAAATACATGTCCTTTGTGAAAGCATTTAGTTCCCTCCGCCGCAGCTGCAGCAGCATCACCACACTTTTTCAGCTTCTGTATGAAAGTTGTCTATGGAAAATACATTTCATTGCTTTTTATTTGCAATCCTAGAGTTTTTATCTGAGGTGGGATGTTGTAGGGGTTGCATGACTTCATTTTTTTAAAAGTCGACAGTCAAGCAATGAAAATCGAGTCGACTTAGACTAGTCGTTGATGACATCATACACCTGAAGCGGCGGCGGCGGTGGTGGTGGTGGTGGTGGTGGGGGGGGGGGGGGTCGGTTGGTTCGCTGGAGTTTTTGACAATTAAAATTGCGCCCACATTTTAAAAGTTAAACATATCTCTTTTAACAACGGTAGTTTCTGCTTCAGCCCCACCCCCACCCCCTCCCCCTGCGCAGCGGCCGCAAACTCACTGATGCGCCTGCAGCCTCTCAGAGTTTCTGCTGCTCTAAGCATTAAAATAATTATTTCATTTTCTGTTCCTCACTTCTGATAACCTTCAATGGTGTCTGTTTGTTATAACCACCAGGTACAAAAACTAACTTGTTTTTATTTGACTATTTTTCTGTCCTGTCTGTTTATTATCTTCCTGCATCTCCTCTCAATCCTAAAGAAAAACTGCTACCTGGGTTCATATATATTCACCTTATGAGTTACCTTTGAACTGCAGTTCTAAAAGATCTACCGACCGCAAAAACAGCAGAGTGCTCGATGCTCGCCGGCCGTATCAGTGATCGGTGCGTCACCGGAGGACAAAACAGATGATGCGCCCCGCTCCACAGCAGCGGGGTGCATCAGGCAAAAATGAAAGACAGAAAACATAAAAGGAAATGAGCCGACATGAACGATCGCATGTTAAATTTGTTTTTGAGGTGGCGACACCTGATTTGATAATGTTACTGTGGCTGTGCTCAGGACGCAGATGTCTGGAGTGCGTCAGCGATCAGAGCTTTGCATGTGCAAGCTGGTTAGGATTAGGATGGGGGTGAGGGGAATGTTAAATTGCAAGAGGGAAAAGGTCACAATCTGGTTAAATGTCCGTTTTACGGCAGGTGTCAATACGACGCTCTGGCACAGCGTGTCGCCTCGGCCTCGATCCAGACGCGCAGGGGCTCGTCACCTGCTGTCTTTTCTGAGGACTGCATCTTGTCATTATCACGTGACAGCGACTAGTCGATGACAGGCATAAAAAGTCACTACAGAGCAGTGAAGTCGACTAGTTCATACAACCCCTATGATGTTTAAATATTTGCTTTTCCCTTCCTCTATGAGCGTAAACTCACAGTGAAATGTTTATTGTATTTTTGCAGCATTCATCATATTTTTACTGTAGGGTTTATTAAAGAGTTGGGCCTCAGAGCCATGCTGCTGCTGTAAGAAGACAGAAAGGACGTTTTGTCATTTTAAGGCAACTCAGAAGTTACTGCTTTTAATAAATAGTGAATGAGAGTGACCAGAGTGAGACAATAACTGAGGTGAGGGAAGAGAAAACACCGGACCTCCCCAGCGTCTGTTTCCTGCGAGCCGTCGTCTCAACAAGCCCTCTCTGTCTCTGTTTGACGTGCACGACACTCCCTTCTTCTGCTCTTAGCATCTTTTGCTGGGTGTTAATGAAACACTTCATCTTGTGAGAACACAAACAGTTTGCTCCCTTGGAGCATTTGTGTTGTTTAGCTGCTGTTGAAGGAGATTTTGACTTTAGGTCCTGAGAGAACAGCAATTACAGCGAAGCGGAGATACGTATATGACAGGTGACCTTCACTTCAAAACACAAACATGCACTGATAGACAAATGCTGTGATCACTAAAAAACGTAGCTGTGGAGGGATTCCGGTAAATGACTGAGTGTGTGGGTTTTTAATCCCATTACTGTTGGGCCGATTGTGCTCTAAAGAGGTAAAGATAGGGGAGAAAAGGCAGAGAGGGTAAATTGTGCTGCTCAGTCCTCTCTGTTTGTGTCTGCTAACAGGGGGTGGTAGACACACACACATGTGCAATTACATTATACAGACGTTCACTTTTGTGTCAGGAGAACTGTCATTAACAGTGTTTCCCATTAAAAATAAACAGATATTTATATTCTAAGAAAAACAGGAGAGTTTATTAACTGCTACTTCTGGTAATTAGTTCTTGATTAGATGTCAGCCTAAACAGATATCCTGCTCTTTCAATGGGAGAGCAGAAGTGATGGATTTCTGCAAAGTTAGATGGCAGATGAGCCTGCTCATGCATCCTAAAACATAGAGACCTCACGCCCAGTCCCAGATTCATTTAACGAGCCTCTTCGTCCAATTAAAAACACCTCTCACCTTCTTTTTGTGTTTTAAACCATATTTTCGTCCACATTAGAATTCACACGAGCACAAATCCCACCTCTGCTTCTGTCGATGAAAAGAGATGAAAGCTGTCACCGCGCGGGACGCCATTCATCTTTCATCTTCAATTAGCCATCCATCATTTTTGTTCTCAGTCACATGTGCACCTTTTCTGCTGCCAACTCCCAGAGATTATGTCACCCAAACTGCAGCTTGCAGGACGACCTGCACATCTGCTGTTTCCTGGAACAGTGCAGTGAACTTTATGTAGATTTCAAGGCAGAGGAAACGATCAAAAAACGCTCAGGTGGAGGATGAAATAAAAGCAAACTAAACTACCAAAAACCAGATTATTGATGCAGAGCAGCTCTTTGTTTGTTACTCTCCTGTTTATGTTTGAAGGCATGGCTGTGAGGATTATACCTTAAGGTTTACATCTAACAAAGCAATGAGGAAATAAATTAAACATTAAACATGAATACAAAAGTGTTTGGCCTCAAACTTTAATTAAGTTCTCAATATGTTTGGTAAACCGCTTGAAATTAATGTTTTTATTGAACATTTTATCATAATATTACAGTCTTTAAAACCACTTTACAGTAAGGATGCTCGTTTAACTGGCTCATGGGTAGATATGTTAATAATGAATCTTTATAGAACTTTATAAATCATTTACATGTCTTTATTATGCATTAGTTAAGGTTGACGAAGATAGAAAACTGACTGGTCTCTATGAGCCAGATCGGTTTTCTCTCTTTTGTGTCCTTAATTAACTCATAATAAACCTGTATCAATGGTCTATAAAGTGTGACATATTAGTTCTTAACACACACACACACACACACACACACACTCTCTCTCTCTCTCTCTCTCTCTCTCTCTCTCTCTCTCTCTCTCTCTCTCTCTTATATATATATATATATATATATATATATATATATATATATATATATATATATATATATAGTAGGGTTTGGTAATTTGAGTGCTTTAAGAGCTCAACAGATACATTACCTCTACTTATGACCAATAAACTGTGATATTCTATCTAAATATAGAATATCACCCTGCCTGGTCTTTATTGTGCTTTAATTAGAAGATTCTAGGATTCTTTATTCATTAGGGGATTGTACACACTTCGTTTTGATTCAGAAAACAGTCAGGTTTATAAAAGTAAGAATTTATTTTCCAACAATTAAAAACATGACATGTTGGCTAATATTACTGTGAGTGGATGAATCTAAAGTGGATGGAAGGTGATGTATGGTGACTATGTGTGAATGAGATTTCAGAACCTCCGTATCTAGAAGAACTTGAGTTCCGGGTGAAAAGAATTGGTTTGCATTAACTATGAAATTCTTATCAAAGACACATCAGACGCAATCTCGCTGTGTTCTACCTCACCCATTCTGGAGACCCCCGTTTGGATCCGAGATGTCAAGGAGCCGACGACCCCAATGCACGTGGTTCGTAGAGAAACCTCAATGCGACCATATCAGTTCTGAGATGTCTCCGGGTCACAACGATAGATGGATGGAACCGCACGTCTCTGGTGGGCTCTTAAGGAGTCTAAACAATCTCAGCTTGTTCTGCAGGAACTGTTTGCTTTATCAGCTTTGCAGGTGCGAAAAGATTTTGATGACGTGTCAAAAGCTTTGATGGTTAAAGAGGTGTTACTCCAGGTGGCCAGCCTGAAGCGTTCTCTAGAACTGCTGAATCACCCAGAGTGATCCAGTTTTAAGGATCTCATGTTATGATTGTGTAGCCAACCAGAGGTTGACAAGTTGGAGGGATATTACCAAGAATCTCAGGACACATGCCCTCTTTGGCACCGGAGGCTCTGATCTGGGGTAAAGGTTATTTATGTATCATGGGATTTAACTTTACCTTGCTTGTTCTTGTGTGAGTGCAAATGTTATGACCTCGTCAAGTAAACATGCTGAAACGTATATCATTGAGAACAGATTAATGAAACATTTCATTATTTAATAATTATTTAAGTAGCAATAAACAAATGTTCATTTAATGATTATTTAACTTTATTAGTTGTGGAAGTTCATTTTTAATTTTAAAATCTTCTTTCTCTTTCTTCTGTGAGCAAAGAGACTAAGATAAGAACGGTGCTCTGTGAGGATAGAATGTTTATTGTTATGATTTTGTTATCTCTGTCAGAGCTGCAGGCTCTGAGTTCCAGCTGGTGGGATGAAGGCAGGCTGATTCACAAGGAGACACATGCAGTCTTGTGTCTCCTTTTTGACCAGATGTTGAATGGTCAAACAGTACCTAAAAACTGACCATTGCTGGACATTATATATATATATATATATATATATATATATATATATATATATATATATATATATATATATATATATATATATATATATACCTGTTAGGTAGATGTTTGTCTAGAGATCTGAATTATTCAGAAAACATCCAGGTCTACTGCCCTGTGTGCCCAGAGCACAGTAATAGTGCACTTGCTTAGCTTCATAAGTAAAACATAAGTATCCATCCATCCATCCATTTTCATCCACTTATCCGGAGACGGGTTGTGGGGACAGTAGCCTAAGGCGAGAGGCCCAGACGTCCCTCTCCTCAGCCATTTGGGCCAGCTCCTCCGGGGGAATCCCAAGGCGTTCCCTGGCCAGGTGAGCGACATAGTCCCTCCACCGTGTCCTGGGTCTACCTTTAGGTCTCCTCCTGGTTGGACGTGCCTGGAAAACCTCACCAGGGAGGCGTCCAGGAGGCATCCTGACCAGATGCCCGAGCCATCTCAACTGGCTCCTCTTGATGTGGAGGAGCAGTGGGTCTACTCCGAGCCCCTCCCGGATGACCAAGCTTCTCACCCTATCTCTAAGGGAGAGCCGAGCCACTCTTCGGAGAAAACTCATTTCGGCCGCTTATCCGATCTCGTTCTTTCGGTCACTACCCAAAGCTCATGACCATAGATGAAGGTAGGAACGTAGATTGACCAGTAAATCGAGAGCTTTGCCTTCTGACTCAGCTCTCTTCACCACGACAGACCGGTACAATGCCTGCATCACTATAGATGCAGCACCAATCCGCCTATTGATCTCACGCTCCAGTTTTCCCTCACTCGTGAACAAGACCCCGAGATACTTAAACTCCTCCACTTGGGGCAGGACCTCATCCCTGCACCGGAGAAGGCATTCTACCCTTTTCCGAATCAAGACCATGGTCTCAGATTTAGAGGAGCTGATTCTCATGCCAGCTGCTTCACACTCGGCTGCGAACCGCTCCAGCGAACGCTGAAGATCACGTTCTGATGAAGCCAACAGGACCACACCATCTGCAAAAAGCAGAGACCTGATCCTCAGGCCACCAAAATGGATGCCCTCCACACCTTGGCTGCGCCTAGAAATCCTGTCCATAAAGGTTCTGAACAGAATCGGTGACAAAGGGCAGCCTTGGTGGAGTCCAACTCTCACTGGGAACGAGCCCGACTTACTGCCGGCAATGCGGACCAAGCTCTGACACCGGTCATACAGAGATCTAAGAGTCAGAGGGCCTGGTACCCCATACTCCCGGAGTACCTCCCCACAGCGCCCCCCCCCCCCCCCCCCCCCCCCCCCCCCCCGAGGGACGCGGTCAAATGCCTTCTCCAAATCCACGAAACACATGTAGACTGGTTGGGCAAATTCCCACGCACCCTCCAGGACTCCCTAAGGGTATAGAGCTGGTCCAGTGTTCCACAGCTAGGACAAAAACCACATTGCTCCTCCTGAATCTGAGGTTCAACAATCCGATGGACCCTCCTCTCCAGAACCCCTGAATAGACCTTACCAGGAAGGCTCAGGAGTGTGATCCCCCTGTAGTTGGAACACACCCTGCGGTCCCCCTTTTTAAATAACGGAACCAGCACCCCGGTCTGCCAGTCCAGTGGGACTGCCCCCGATGCCCACGCGATAATGCAGAGCCGTGTCAGTCAACACAGCCCCACAACATCCAGAGCCTTAAAACATTAAACATAATAAATACACATAAAAAGCTCATCTTTCTTTCAGAAGCATTCTCCAGTGGTCAAAAATCAGTAGATTTCAACCAGATGTTCGCACTAATGAGAACATGACTGAGAGCTCTAAAAAAACACAAGATAATAATAATAATGCATTGAACTTATATAGCGCTTTTCTAGACACCCAAAGATGCTTTCACACACTCTCACATTCACACACTGCTAGTGATGGTAAGCTACTTGCAGCCACAGCCACCCTGGGGAGGTCTGACAGAGGTGAGGCTGCCATTTGGCGCCGTCGGCCCCTCTGACCACCACTAACACAGGCAAGTTGGGTGAAGTGTCTTGCCCAAGGACACAACAGCAGGATACCCCTGGCGGGAGCTGGAACTGAACCCGTGACTCTCCGATCATGAGGCAATCCGCTCTACCACCTGAGCTACTGCTGCCCCGAAGATGATTAAAACTCCATGGGTGAAATTTGGCCAAAGGCCAAATGAGTCTTTGAATGCACCTCGTTCACAGGTTTTGAAGGCATTCTTACAGAGTTTAGTTGATTGAATTTATTTTCCCTTATAGGCAAGGCTGTCATTTTGGTTTTGTTCGTCAAAATCTAATATAACCTAGGTTTTCCAGATGTTTTCTGCCCTGCACATCATCAACAGAAATACTAGCAGATGTTCTTGTTTTGGGAGTTAGTCACACACAAACCTACTTATTAATCTAACTTCTACCTCCATGTAAACATAATACTGAATACATGCTTTCATTCTTTTTTAAACACAGAAACAGTTTTGTTTACCTGTTAGTAGCTACAGTTTCGCCGACGGCTGCCGGCTTCTTCAGGCTGACGCTGATGGTGGCGCGTCACTTCCTTCTCCGTTTATCTGCGGGCAGCAGAGGACGTTGTCGCCCTCTACTGCCCGCTCTCCCCTCTCCGAAACTGTAGCTACTAACAGGTAAACAAAACTGTTTCTGTGTTTAAAAAAGAACGAAAGCATGGATTTAGAAAGACACAGCAAGAACACACCTAAGATGTTCAAAGAGATAATACTGAATATCATTTAGAAATCGCAGAGGCTGTCAGTGCTGGCATTGCTTCTGCTTGTTTATAGCAATTATGTCAATGTTTGAAAAACACTGTTATTCTCTTTGGCGTGTGCAGCATCTTTACAACTAAAACGTTTTCTTACTGAGAATGATGTCCTAAAGTCTGACGCGTTCTGTTGCCTTTGGGACTGACAGTGGTAATGACCTCGTTTGTTAAATAAAAGACCTGGTCTGATGAAATCCCTGTAGCACCAACATTTGTCTTAAGTCTCTTGATTTAGATGCGTAGCCGACAACAGAAGTAATGCTGCATCTCCTTCTCCTTCCTCCGTTTCATTTGTCTTTCCCTCTTTAGTCAAGAGTTGTTGCCTGCATGACAGCAATCCTCAGTCAGATGGACGACCGTCATTATGCCACATACATTGAAACCTTCACTGGAACCTATGATCTAGTGGTGAGTTTACACACTCACCTGATTGACTCTCTTAATTAAGTTCTACCGGTTCTAGAAGCTTCTCTGAAGTTATCATTCTACATCTGTTCTTGTCTCTTTTCTTTGATGACAGGACTTCCTGATGGAGTCCTTTCTGCTTTTCAAAGACCTGATTGGGAAACATGTGTATCCCTCTGACTGGATGGCCATGATCATGGTGCAGAACAAGTACAGTAACACACACACACACACACACACACACACACACACACACACACACACACACACACACACACACACACACACACACACACTCTCTCTCTCTCTCTCTCTCTCTCTCTCTCTCTCTCTCTCTCTCTCTCTCTCTCTCTCTCTCTCTCTCTCTCTCTCCACCTATACCCACAGATCATGGAGAGTTCATATCTTCAGATTTCCTCCTCTACAGCTAAATAGGTCACAGCAGTGCCACTGAGGCCTGCTGTTGAACCAATGGGGGATTGGTGCTGCATTCTAAAAGATCGTCAACACCCACATTCAATTGTTCGTCGACACAAACTCACACAAGGATGAGTTATAGATGGCAAAGCTGGGATCAAGGTTGTAATGATGGAACTGGCTGGTGTGACAAATGCGTCTGTGTGAGCTGATGGTATAAAGTCTATCAGCGATGGGAACTGGACGGGAGACTAAAGCCGTGTCAGAGTGCCAATAGGTGGAAGTGATAGGGAGTCTGTTGAGCAAGGTTTGGGAAGAAATGTGGAAATGTAAAGAGAGTGGGGCTCTAGAAGCAGGAGGGGAACCAGAGGAGATGTCACCAGGCTCTGTGTAACGATGACAGATAGTGTTTCTGATGAAAGTGACTGGGAGCAGTTTCTCATCAAGTTCAAAAATGCAGAGCACAACATCTCACTAATACAGCTGCACTCTGTTGAGCTTCCAACAGAAGAAAGGAATTCAGAGCAATACAATAAAAAATGACTGAAGACAAAGTTTAAACTGGAGCAGCTGTCAGATCAGAAATACCAACAGAAAACTGTAGCGGTGGTACTAAATGTCTCCCTGTGGGTGTGCAGTTGTGTCCCACAAATGGTTTTCAAATTTTTGTAACATTTGCTCACAGCGTTTACATTTCAAAAGATCAACAACAACAACCATGTTGCTCAAACATTTAAAGTGTCAACAAACCATCACTGGAAGCATCTCTATTAATATTGAATTAAGTTTATGAACTTAATCAATTTAATATCCTGCAAAAAAATCCATGAAGACAACATAATTATATCATATGGGAAATTATATATTAAAGCATTCAAATACCGTAATTTCCGGACTATAGAGCGCACCTCAATATAAGCCGCACCGGGCTAAAAGCCGCAGATATCTACTGAATTGAAAATATAGTTTAACTGAACGTAACTGAACTGATCAGTATCAAACAAAACAGAAAAGTTATTGATTAGTTTATTCATCATCCTCCTGTGCACTGAAACCACTGAAGTCATCATCTTCAGTGTCGGAGTTGAACAGCCTCAGAAGAGCTTTGTCACATACCGTTTCTGTGGCGATGTCAGTGTCGCTGTCCGTGTTGCTGTCATCATCCCCGGGTGAAGCTGGCTTGAATGAGTTCGTCCCGCTGCCGTCTCCAGCGTCGAACCATGAATTCATTCATACCAAGCTTACATGCGGCAGCACTGTTTCCCTCCTTTACTGCCAGATCGATGGCCTTCAACTTAAATGCGGCATCATATGAGCTCATACGTGTAGTTTCCATGATGAGGGGGTATGGATTTGAAAAAAAAAATCTTTGTCGTGCCGGCTGCTTGCATGTGCTAAATTAAAATGAGCACTTTCTTCAATTTCCACTTTTGACTTCCATCTGTTTCACTTTCTGCTAAAGCGCCCCCTAGCAGGTGAAGGAAAATCTCCAGTAAAGCCGCACCTCATTATAAGCCGCACGGTTCAAAGTGTGGGAAAAAAGTAGCGGCTTATAGTCCAGAAAATACGGTAGTAGTTGTACAAATGATTTTAGCAATAATGTAACAGACAAAATCTTCAAAAAAATGCAAGAAAGCAGGTGAGAAAGCTCTGCCGCATCTGGTGCTCTGCAGCTGAGTCAGATGTTAGAATATGAACATCATTCTGTGTTGAAACAGGTCACAGGAAGTTAGACTTTACATAAAATTTGGGAGAATTCTGAGTGTTCAACTATATGTTGATTTCACAAAACATGATAAAAACATTATTTCTAATAAAAAAAATATATGTATGGCATCTATTTGTCTGAGGCTTACTTTTTATTCTGCATTCCAGTCTTCCCCTGACTGAGTTTGCTCAAAAGTAAAATATACAGATGTGCGGTTACCATGGTGACCTAAAACAGCTTCTGGTTGCAGCTTTGACATAAATTTTCATATTCGCTGACGTTTGCTTATGTCCACAAATGGGCATTTAGGCTGGGAGATGTTTTTGACACCTTCTTTATAGTTTCATATTATTTTCCAGAATTATTCTAGTTTACTCTCATTATTTGACCTCAGTTATTCAGATGCTGACAACACAAAGCAGATTTCCCATTTTCTGAGATCTCTCTTCAAGAACTTGACTTTCATTCTGAGAATAACGTCATCAAAATAAACGATTTAACTATCTTTAGATATTTGCTGCTATTTTCTGTATTGTCTCATTTCTACACAATGTGCATCTGTCCTGTAGAGTGTTCCTGAGAGCGATCAACACGTATGCCGACACCATGAACCAAAAATTCCTCAATAATGATGACTTTGAAGTCCAAGTAGGTCTAGTGTGTGTTCTACTTTTTAATATTGATGGCAGCTTTTCTTCACGTCATCTTTGTGTTTCATCCTCCGTAGCTGTGGAACAACTATTTCCACTTGGCAGTGGCGTTTATCACTCAAGAGTCTCTGCAGCTTCAGCATTTCTCTCCAACCAAGAGGAACAAGATTCTGGTCAAGTGAGAATGCAGTCATTTAATTTCTCTTGTTAGCTCATCTGTTACTGGAGCACTAATGCCACCACCTGATAAAGCCCTTTGTTACCTGTAGGGTTATAATTGGTTTAGTCTGAGGCAGAATGGTGCCGCTTTATCTTTCCTAAGGGGTTGTTTGTGTTCTGAATTGGAAAATTAAAGTATTGATTAAATAATTGTTGCAGATTAAGAGACTGACTTCTTTTTCTTCCTCTGCTCCTGTGTATTTTTCCTCACACACTCTTTCTCACGCTGTGTTTCAGATATGGAGATATGAGACGACTCATTGGCTTTGCTATACGGGACATTTGGTACAAACTAGGTGAGCATTATTAGTTGTATGCATTTGTTAAATTATGGTGTACATTATGGGGCAGCAGTAGCTCAGGAGGGAGAGTGAGTTGTCCAGTAATCAGAAGGTTGCCGGTTCAATCCCGGCTCTGACCCGAGAATGCTGCTGTTGTGTCCTTGGGCAAGATGCTTAACCCACCTTGCCTGTTGGTGGTGGTCGGAGGGATTGGTGGTGTCAGTGTGTGGCCTTTGTCAGTGCACCCCAGGGCAGCTGTAGCTACATCCTAGCGCATCTCCACCAGCCTTGTGAAAGTGTGTGTGAATGGGTGAATGGCTGATTGTGTTGTGAAGCGCCTTGGGGGGTTGTACAACCCTGAGACAGCACTATACAAATACAGGTCATTTACCATTTATAATAATGTACCCTGGACCCGTTTTGCATTCATCTTTCTAAATGTTTTACTATGTTATGAAGACTGAGGTCAGTATAAATCATCCTGTAAGTAGATCAAAGAAAGTTTTCTACTCCAAAATACAGGAATATATGTTTTTTAAATACTTTAGGATGCAGAATACGGTGGTGTTGAAGCAGAAACAATGAAGTTATTTAATATGTTGGACTGAGACCCCGAGGGTTACCTAGAAGAAAGTGGTGAACCATTAGAGACCACTGAATCCAATCTGGGTGTTTTCCTTTTCTTCAGTGATTTATAAGCCATTTTCAGTTACAAAACCCAGAGTTAAAACGTTTATTCCTCGAGTCCTGGAAAGGTTGTGCTTGTAGTCTTGGCTTTTCTTCAGTCATCATGATGGATATGAGTCTACAGGTGGGTCTGGCACACCTCAAACATAAGCTTTTTACTCCGATAAATCTGCTGATCAATCAGAGCAGACTCACTGAGCTTGTGGCTTCAGGTGTAGGATCCTATAGAAACACGGGCAAACATCTAGTCTAAATATATCTGTACAAGTTATTTAAACATAAATGTCCGCCTGTCCTACAGGAAGCCATAAGATCTGTTTCATCCCTGGCATGGTGGGTCCAATCCTGGAGATGACCTTAATCCCTGAGGAAGAGCTAAGAAGAGCCACTATTCCCATCTTCTTTGACATGATCAGCTGTGAACACAAACAGTTTGGGAACTTCCACAAGGTAGATTCACACATGACACAGAAACATGCATGTAATGTTGATTTGCCATACTTCTGTTTTATTTACTGCATATGTGTAGACAAATGTGTAAAACAGTCTGCACACACATAGGCCTATATCCTGCAGGGCCGTGCAGAGACCTTTGAAGGGGCGGGTGCTCAAAGGGGGCACATAGAGCAAAGTTTTTTAACAGATTCACGATCCAACAAGTAAAAAAATTCAGATAATTACCTCATTATTTATTTCTAGTGTTATAATAATAACATAATAGTCAACAATAAAAAATAACTTAATAAAGTAATAAAACATGCAGTTATGCTCACATTCACTTTTACCATCTCTTCGTGGGCAGCAGAACATTAATCACATGTTTAACACTCTTATGACCATAAATATAACTGGTATTTATTTTTTCTGGCCAAAAAGTGCGCAATGTTTGTAACTCTGCTCCTTTTTTCAGAACAACCTCAGCTTTCAGCATCTGGTTTGTATTTAAGTTTATCAAAGTCTGTAAAAATGCAGCTTAAATGAAAAAAAAATACAGATTTAAATTCTTTACATTTATTACTAAATAGGAACCTCAAAGGGACTTGGTGAAACTATTTCAAATCAACACTTTAAACTCTGAACTTATTACAAACAGTCAGAAAACAGTGTGAACCCTGCCTCATGTTGATCAGTTTAGACTTTTTCTATTTTTTAAATTTCTGACTGCAGCCCTGGAGTTATTTTAATTCGATCAGCCATTCAGAAGTTATCATGCGGATAATCTCTCGTGTCCTCTTTTCTGTCTCAGACATGCTGACTCTGCTCAACACACACTAACCACGGATTCAAATGTTAATGTAAACAAAAGCTCTGATATTAAAATCCATCCAGTGGACGTGATGCAGGCAGAATGAAAAACTCATAGCTAGATGAGCGCAGACTCCTGCCGACAAGCAAAACATCATTTTCAGTCGTCTCCATGGCGACAGATTTTGAGTGACAGCAGGGCCAGCCAATCACATGTTGGCATGACGCAGCAGAGCTAATCAGTGAGCTTGTGGGCGGGTCTAAGAGTTCAGTTTGAGGAGGCTGCCTCCACATGGTCTTAGTGCCTGACCTGTATCCAAGTATGACAGTTTTGGACGGTAAACTCTGACGGAAGACCAAAAAAAGGGCACGCTGGGCACTTCGGACAAAAGGGGCAGGTGCTCAATGTAGCGATAAATATAGATTTATATCTATATTTGAAATGTGGCGTAGATTTAGCTTGTTTATGATCTTATATTAATTAATTGGGGCACCACCAGTTTTCGGAACTGGACCGTTGGATTTAATATCTATATTGTTGCAATGTAATTGGTCTCAGAGTTAACACCACAAATTAATCCAAAGGATGAATTCTTGACAGAATGCACAGATTATTCCCGAGAATTGCTAGACAATGATCAGGCGTTATTTACGTTTTGTGAATTTATTAAAGCATCAGTTAATACATTGACAAAAGGACCAAACACAGCTTATAGTTTCATGCATGGAATTAAGAAAATTGTTAACCCAAAACTTTATGGCAGTGATAGGAAATAAATGATCATTAATAAAAGTGGAAATTCGGTGACACCAGGATTATAGAAAAATTGGGAATAACTTCTAAAAGGAGAACCAAGGGAGGGTGTGGTGTGTGTGTGTGTGTGTGTGTGTGTGTGCGTGCATGCGTGCGTGCGTGCGTGCATGTGTGTGTTCGGTTGGCTCGTTATGGCAGAAGAAGAAAGGGGATCTTGAAGGCTAACGTGAATCTGGGATCGAAATAAAAACACGCCATAAAGAAATAGACATCTGAATTCACTAATCGGGCTTAGCACAAAAGTCAGCAAGAAGAGATGTTTCACAGACCTTTTTCCAATGCCAAAGAGGTGTCCTGTGGGCTGGTTCAGCCGGTCCAGAAGCTTGAATGCGGCCTTCAGGGGCCGTAGGACTTTTTGGCACCTCACCTTAGGTCAATGGTGTTTGTGGTGTATAGAAGGAGGTGTTCTCCCATAGTGGCTTGACTCAAGGTTCATTCACTTCAGCCTCGAAACGTGGAATTCAGATCGCGGGCCCAAATTATCCCAAACGGAGCAGAATCATCAAACTGTTCCAAATTGCTATTACTCTTAATATGAAAACTCGACCGCCACACAGACTTCCGGTTTCACGTAGAAAGTCAAACAAACAAACAGGGTTGCTTCTGATTTTACCGTAACTTTTGAGAGCTAATGGCTTAACAAATTTATGAGTGTCGGGTCATCTGGTGCTGGGCCCAGATGAAAAGCCCAGCAGAGGTTTGCTTAAGGTATCTTTCTTCTTTGTTCTGCCCCACGAGGTCTGCACTGTGGCTTTATAACCTTCTGGGTCACACACACCCACATGTATTTCACTCATTAACCACTGGACACTTGATGGCACTGTGGCTCTTTCAAATAAACTCTACCTTCCCAAAGATGGAAAGTCCATGATCACAATTTAACACAGTTATTCATATAAAGCCTCAAAAAGTATTACTTTAGAATCAAAGTATTACTTTGAATTGGAAAGAATAAAATTCATGTCTTAAAACTGAACAGTTTAACCATTAGCATGAATTTTAACTGGAGAAGCATAAATTGGCAGAGGTTTAACATAAAAGAAAAAACACACAACAAGCAGTTAGGTTTGTAACTGATACGATTTTAACTTAGAGCACCTTGATTTCTATTTTAAGGGTAAACAACCTGAACACCTTCTTTGATTATAGATAAACAGAAAAATACCAGGGTTTTGATAAAGGCTAAAACCTGGAATCTTCCAGAATGACCCTTGAGAAGTTTTACGAGCACCCGGCCTTGGGGGGGGGGGGGGGGGGGGGGCAGTTATTGGCAGGTTGAGGTAAGACAGACCAAGTCCTGATGATGTCTGGCTTAACAAGTCACTTGGTAAAATGTATGTTCCTGGGAAATGTAGGAGTTAACCAGAATGCTCAAACTGCGGGCCAGTTTCAAATTCCCCTTTTTATTTTCTTCTGCTAAATGTGAAAGGAAAAACTTTGTCAAAATAGTTATGCTGTCCTTCGTGGGAATGCAAACAAAGTTAATCTGAGGATATAAAATGTGGATTTCCACTACATCAAGCACCCGCCCCCACCCCTGCACGTGCCCGTTATCCTGTTTCATTGACTCCCTGCTCCGCTGCACACCCTGTAAAACTAAAGGAGACAACTTAATTACTCTTGCATAATCTATTTGTTCTTCAGCTGCTTTTGATCTCTTCTTTAATCTCATCTTTTCTTTATCTCCTGTGTATTTTTCTCTTTTTTTACAGTTTGAGAATGAGATTATTCTGAAGCTGGACCACGAGGTTGAAGGTGGAGGAGGGGATGAACGATACATGCAACTACTAGAAACCATGTAGGCTGGAGTGTTAGAGAGAACAAATGACAAAAATATTACACAAAATTCTACAGCAACAAATAAATCATGATAGATAAAGTAGATGATTAAGTTTTGGATATTTGTCTGCAGCTTGTTGGATTGTGCTGCAGAGAAGGTCACTCTGAAGCCACAGGTGCAGCACTTTGTCTCCTTGGTTAAGGGCCTCCTCATTCGTCTCCTTGACTACCGCACTGTGATGAGTGATGACAGCCGAAACAACCGCATGAGCTGCACTGTCAATCTTCTGGTGAGTGGAAACCAGAGCTTTCAGAATTGTCTTTGCAGGGCAAATACACACACACACACACACACACACACACACACACACACACACACACACACACACACACACACACATATGTGTGTGTGTGTGTGTGTGTGTGTGTGTGTGTGTGTGTGTGTGTGTGTGTGTGGGTGTGTGGGTGTGTGTGTGTGGGTGTGTGGGTGTGTATACATAAATATTATGACTACAAATCAGATGTCTCATATATGACAATGCCACAGAAAATCCCTTACCACATAGCCAGATTGTTGGCTTTGGTTTTCCTCATGTTTAATGCTCCTTCTGTCATCCTGGAAGAAAGATTCAAAACACACTAAACTCACAGCTGTTTTCTTGGTTCAATGACATCAACATGGTGAGATGAACATTTGTAGTCCTATAGATATTTTCACACTAAACTTAAAAAAACTTTTGCTGCTGTGCAAAAAAAAAAAAAAATGAAGGACTTTCTTGGCATCTGAATGTGTCTTTAAAATCCACATGCATCATACGTGAAACCCATGGAACATAACAAACGGTATCAAGCATAGCTTTCATAGCCCCCTTGACTTAGTGTAGAAGCCAGACCATCATTTGCCAAAGCTAAATATTTTAGCTTTGCATTACTTTTCTAAGTAAGAATGTGCTGGTGTGTGTGGCAGCTCGTCTATTGCTCCTGAAGCTTTCCTTATGCTTCATGTTATTCTTTCTTTCCCTGCAATTTAGCAGTTTGATCCTGGTGTATAATCGTAAAACCTTGCTCTGGATTTGCCAAGCACCTGAAGGCTTGTCGTTCTCTGGAGGTTTTGGGCAGAATACATCACCTCTACTGGATGACTCTTTGGGCTGCGTGAGCTACGTGACAAACTTACCTAGATGGAGGAGGCGCCGTAGACGGGGTAAGCATACCGGACACCGGATGAAGCTGGGATCGGCTCGACGTAGCACGTTGAATGCTGTGTGGGGAGTTGTTGGCTCCGAGGGGGATGGTGGGATGCCAGAGCACCAGTTGGACCCGGTGCCATTGGATCTGGCGGCTTCCGGATTGGTGTCGGTGTTGTGCGGCAGTGGGATGATCGGGTCGCAGCGCCCTGCACTACAGCGGCGAGCTTGCGGGAGAGGAGTTCACCGACAAAATCTGCGTGAGTTGATATGTGGATCGGCTGAGCCCGCGCCAGTGGATCCAGAAGGCTAGTGTATAACGGCATCTTCTTCTGTCATCAGGTTTACTGTGTCCAACGCCAGGTCTATTATGAATAAGACTTTTATTTTGAACGATTTTATTGAAACAAATGGCCTGGAGTTTCTGTGTGTTACTGAATCCTGGGTACCTAAAGATGAAACTGCTGCTTTTGTGGAATTCCTTCCGGAAAATTTTACATTATTTTAGTGTTCCGAGACCCTCGGGGCGTGGTGGAGGATTGGCAGTGATATTTAAGTCATAAATTATGTGTAGGCAGGTATATCCATCCTCTGTGCCCACCAGCTTTGAACTCTGCCTCTGTGAGTTGAGATGCGCACAGAAGCTAATGGTTGCTCTCCTATATCGCCCACCAAGACAAAAGTCTGATTTTATAGATGATTTTACTGAATTGCTTGGCTAGCTGATTCCTAAGTATGATCAAGTGTCACTTCTTGGGGACTTTAACATACATGTGTGCTGTCAGGATAAACCTTTGGTGAAAGATTTTTAAAATCTCGCTGACTCTTTTAATTGGTTCAGTTAGTGGACCAATCCACACAAGTTAGTGGCCATATTTTAGACTTGGTGCTGTCTCTGGGTGTAGGAGTCTCCAACCTGCAGGTCCAAGAGGCCTATTTTTCATATCACAGTCCATTATTGTTTGATGTGGCCTGGAATCACAAACATGTGCAACAATATGCTCCGATGAAGCGCTGTCGGATGTTAAAAGACTCTACAGCTGCTGAGTTTGCCGCAGTGTTTTCTATGGGGTGTGGAGCAAGACTACAGATCTTGGACCACAGAAGAGCTTGTTATACACTTTGATTCAGCATGCACCATGGTGCTTGATGTGGTAGCCCCAGTACAGGTAAAGAAACCTAAAGCTAAAAAGGAGCCATGGCTAGCTGAGAGTACAAGAGCATTGAAAAGGATGTGCAGGAAGGCCCAGCGGACGTGGAAAAAGGATGGGCTCCAGAGCTTGCTTGACCTTCTAATAGGTTATTGGATTGGCTATCAGAAAGCTGTGAAAGATGCAAAGATAAAGTACTTTGCCAACATAATCTCCTTAAACTCTCAGAAGGCTAGGATACTTTTTAAGACAGTGTACTCTATTTTAAATGTCAATGAGCCACTTGCGATTGAGTACTCCATTGAGTCATGTAACAATCTTTTGGACTTCTTTGTGGACAAGGTAAAGGTGACAAGGGCCTCTATTCCACCACTTAAGCATGCCCCCTCTGCAGATCTCTGTGTTCCAAGGGCACTGGAGGGTTTTCAACCATTAGCTCTTGCAGAGCTTGAGGATGTGGTCACGAGACTTAAGCCAACAGGGGCGGTAACTGATGTTCTCCCGTCAAGGCTACTGACAGAAGTTTTTCCTGTAGTGGGTGACCATGTACTGCAAATTGTAAATAGCAGCTTGATATCTGGGGAAGTCCCTATTTCCCTAAAGCAAGCGGTGGTACGACCCCTGCTTAAGAAATCAGGATTGGACCCAACAATCTTGTCTAATTTCAGACATGTATCTACACTCCCTTTCATCTAAAAAATCATAGAGAGGGCTGTGTTTATCCAACTGATGTATTTTCTACAGGAATGGGGAATTGGAGAAGTATTTCAATCTGGGTTCAAACCCTTTCATAGCACTGAATCTGCATTGCTGAAGGTCATTGATGACATTTTATTGGCTAATGATTCCGGTGATGCTGTGGTTCTGGTGCTCTTGGACTTGACATCAGCCTTTGATACCTTGATGCATTGATCATAGCATCCTAATAAACTGGCTGGAGCGGTCTGTGGGCATTACGGGCCAGGCACTTAAGTGGATACGATCCTACTTGACAGGGAGGAGTTTTTGTGTGAGGTTGGGGGACTGTTCCTCCGACCCTGCTGAGCTGCCTTGGAGAGTGCCCCGGGGATCGATTTTGGCCCCACTATTTTTCTACCTATATCTCCTACCCCTGGGTGACCTATTCCGCAAGCATGACATGTCATTCATTCTGTATGCTGACGATTGTCAGGTCATTTTTCCAATTAGACGTGGTGGTTTATGCACCATTCAACCTTTGTTAGACTGCTTGGAGGACAACAAGCTATGGTTGGCTCAGAACTACTTGTGTTTCAACAAAAACAAGACTGGTGTACTTCTGTTTACTCCACCAAAGACCCTAGGAGGTGCCCAAGGGCTTGATTTTTCCACACTGGCACCGCATCAGAAGGCGATGGTCACTAACCTAGGGGTAAAGTTAGACGCAGAGCTCAGATTTGATGCTAAAGTGAACGGAATCGTGAGATCTTGCTTCTTTCATCTATGCCGTATAGTGAAAATTAAGCCATATGCGGGGCTTAGGCAAGCTCCAATAGCATGCCTCCAGGTGGTTCAGAACTCGGCTGCTCGGTTGTTAACATCTACCAGGAGGTCTGAACATATTACACCAGTCCTACGTGCCTTGCATTGGCTCCCTGTCTCCTCTCGCATCAGGTTTAAGGTAATCTTGTTTGTGTTTAAGGCGTTAAACTCAGGGGCACCTAAATACCTTTCTGACATCATCCACCGACATGTCCTGGTGCGTTCCTTTAGGTCAGCTGACCAGAGACTATTAACTGTGCCCAGGTACAGCTTGAAGTCTCGTGGGAGACGTGCCTTTTCGGTGCTCGGAAAAAGTCTTTGGAATGAGCTGCCAGCCGACGTAAAACAGGCCAAATCACTGGAGACCTTTAAAAGTCGACTAAAAACACATCTGTTCTCCTTGGCGTTTGGACATTGAAGTTGGAATTGCGGGGGCAGCATCACTTTGAATGTGTCTGGATCTGATTCTGGAAACAGGACTGATATGGATTGCAAACTTGTACTCGGGATTTCTTATTGTATTTTAAATGGTTATATGTCTGTTTTATTGTTGTGCTTGTTATTGGTGTACAGCGCTTTGTTTGTCCGTTATGGGCATGTGAAAGCGCTTTGTAAATAAAGTTGATTTGATTACGCTCTATGTATGCTCCATTGGAGTGTTCGCAGGCCCGGCCAGGATTGCTGTATGTAATGTAATGACCCAGTGACTGACATCTGTGGCAGTCCAATCACAGTGCTGTATTGGTTCAGTGGGTTGATCACAGCACTCTATCAGCCAGGTAGCTAAACGGCAGACAAACAGAGAACAGACGCCTCCACAGCACATGAACATTGGATCATGCCTTGGTGGTTCCTAATGACATATCTCCTAGGCAACCGGGGAGGGACCAAGGCATCAAGGTGAGGTTCCTTGACATTCAGGAACACCCCCTATATCAAACATATATAGGATGGCTTGCTAGGCTACCCTCCTGAGATCCATGGTCTGGAAGTAGATGGGCATAGCTCCTTATGTGAGACGGTCTGAAGATGTTTCAGCAGAACATGAAAAAGATGTCTTTCTCATTCCTGACCCTTTCTGACCCATTTTCATATTTGATTTGTCTTTTAGTTGATCTAAAGACCATTTTCCTTCTCTGGTTTCCAACTGTTGACATTATGTTGCATCAGTTTTTGTCCATTTAAAATATTTTCTCAAATGGGATCTTTAAATGTAAAACTTTGACATGCATGTTGCTTTTAGGGTTTTTTTAATCACCATTTACTGTCTGCAATTTCACATGATCTCATTTACTCAATTTTAATAAAACTTTTGATTTACTGTATGTTGAAACATTTAGGACTACTGAGGTGTTTAGCTGGTAGCTGATGGCAGCTGTCTGTTAGTTATTCTATTTAAGTAATTTGGAAGGCTGAGAAAATCTTTTCTGCAGGTTAACAACCACCAGTACACTCTTGTATTTACACTCCCCTAGGCCAACACACACAGTCTCCTCCATATGTGTGTTAACCCTCTTGATACAGATGTATTCTCAAAGGAAAACAAACATGATGAAGCTTAAAAATCCTTCTGGCTGACAAATTCTCTGCTAAACTGTTCACTCAAACACAAGTTACTTATTTTTCATTATTTATGCATCTTTGACTTAAATTTTGCCTTCAAAATGCCATCTGGTGTTTGGTGTAATTGTTACAGAATATTCTGCCATGGTATAAAACTCATGGCTTGTTGAGTCATTATGGTGAAGATCATGAACATCTTTAAGTCTTCTCTGTTAGACTTTGTTCCCATTGTGCCGGTAGAGTTTGAGCTGAGCTTCATTTGAAGGAAGATTGTTTCAAAATGAGTGTTTTAAAGCTTTCGTACAAATTATTATCTGTTCTACCAGGTCTTCAGGATTTCAGTTGTTGGTACTTAAAAGAAAAGCATCATTGATGCCTTAAAAAAATAAGTTTAGTCTTTTTCTGTGTACTTTGCCCGAGTTCACCAAATAGGCTGACTCAGCTGATCCGGTTATTACTGATTTCAAATGTTTTAGTTTTCTTGCTTTTTTGGCACCTAATTTAAAAAATCCACTAATTAAAGATGGCCCTTTAGTCCTTTAGACTGTAATCTATTAAATTTTACAACCCTTCTGTCTGAACACCCATACCTATAGCTATGTCTCCTCCAACCCTACCCCAAAGCTCCATCCCTTTATGATATTACCAAAATGACTTCCTTGTGAGACATCAGGAAACCCAACTTGCCATATGTCCAAATAGGCTAAACTGGCATTGAAGGCAACATCTAATCTGAGCATCTCTCGGTGGAAGAAGTGAGGCTGTCCACCTGTTGGAGGAAGCTCATCTTGGCTGCTTGATGAGATCAATTTTTTTAATCACTATGCAGATTTAATAACCATTGAACAGTTTTTTTCTTTTCTAAAATCTCTTTTCTGTATGAAAGATGGAGTGGTTTCTTTATCCCTTTTGTTGCTTTTTGAAACTGCCTTTCTAACTTCCACTTCATTAGACCCAAAGTTTTTAACCTCCTCCACTTGAGGCATCTGCTTGCTTCCAATCCGACACTGGAATCTTTTATCTAAGAAGCAAGACTCAGACTAAAGCCAATTTCTTGAGATAGTTGGTGGTGCAGCAAGAAGAATGCATGTTCAACTTCCAGCGTTTGCACTTTTTAAAGATGCATGCATCATAAACAAGAATGTTAAGTTGAATGTTGCTTTGAATAAGAACATGCACTAAACAAATAAACATAAACATGGTACTGGGCTGTTAGTAATGAGTTGGCGACAAAAAATGCCAAAAAATATTAAAAGTTTCAGTTGGAATCGGTTTTAATTGGTTCACTTTGGACAGAAGATTATTGTCGCGTCTATATGGAGTCTCTCCTAGTATATGGCATAAGTGCTACAGTTATGCAAACTATCGTGAAGATAAGGTTTTTTTATTTTTATTAATTTTTTTGCGATTTAGTTATGTCTCAGTTTACTTAGATTGTGGACACCATTGTCCTCCATAGGTTGTCTCACATTTGGTATTCTTCTGGTTCATGTAAACTAACGGACTTGAGATGGGTTTGAGACAGCTTCCTGATGATTGACACAACTTGGTGCTTATTTTAAGAGAACATATGTCTCGAAACATATTCAAAAGTTTTCCAGCATCATAAGATCGTGTGACTCACACGATGAAACGGAGACCAAAGCGAATGCTTCACGACTGTCCCTCACAAATGGTGTTTGCAATTTGTTGCTAATAGTTGCAGCACAGTGAGAAACGGACTTTGAAGGTGAATTTTCATCAAAGATGTGCAACATGCTGCCACAGGGCCATCTAATCGAGTAGTATGTCTTATTTATTTGTTTGTTTGTTTGTTTGTTTGTTTATTTCCCCATGTCCTGTCTGGCTGTAAAGCAAACAGAATTAATGTCTGAATGCTGGTGACAAGCCTTACAGATTAACTCTCAGGTGGAGCATCAAAGGGTCTGCTTTTAATGTCACGCCTGATACTTAAAACTTTATTGTTTTTTTAATGCTTTGTAATTCCGACAAGACACGAAGACAGAGGTGAAAGAGAAAGGAAGAGACAAAAGGAGGTGGGGGGGAGTTCCACTAAAATAAACAATCAGTGATGAACAAGTCTGCTTCTAGACCTGCAGAAAGAGAAAAACAACACACAACAATACAACAAGAGCAAACTACCGTTGCGTCAACCTGATGAGGAAATATAAATCAACATTGTTTTACTGAACAATCACACGATAATAAATTACAGTGCATTTAGTGCCTACCACAGCCTTAAGACGTGTTGAAAGTGCCCGAGTCCATACTTATGAGAGAACCATGTGACATACTACTCGATGCACACATTGAGTAGTACTGTATGTCTAACAGATGCATTGGCTTAAAAAAATGATACCCATCCCTTTCTTGATAACAAAAGTGCAATTATTTGTGCAACTACTGTATCATATCTTGTAAAAAATCCCAAAAACTTATTTTACCTCTCCCACTAAATGAGTGTATCTGAACATCTATAAACATGTGTGTGTGTGTGTGTGTGTGTGTGTGTGTGTGTGTGTGTGTGTGTGTGTGTGTGTGTGTGTGTGTGTGTGTGTGTGTGTGTGTGTGTGTGTGTGTGTGTTTAACTGTTGAAAGGTGGGATGAAGTCAGTTTGTTCTCTGCAAACGTCATTAAACTTAATTAAACTGGGAAATACACTCACACATTAACACACTCAAGTAACTAGAATCGTGAGATACTATTCTCCTGCAGTACTCATCCTGCACACACCCAGCAGTTCAATAAAACCCTCGGCTACGCAAATGATTTCAGAATGATGTTCATGCAGCTCATCAGAATAGTTTCAGATAATTTCCGTCATAAACAGAATGACATAAGAAACCCACATTTCCATTTCCTTTTGCAGAACTTTTACAAGGACATCAATCGAGAAGGAATGTACATCAGGTATGTGTTTGATTGGTTGTAAGTATTTTTAAATGATGCATGTGTGTGTTGTACAGTATATGCATGCATGGTAATGTGTAGGTAATGTGTGTAGGTATGCACACTTCTGTGTGTGTGTGTGTGTGTGTGTGTGTGTGTGTGTGTGTGTGTGTGTGTGTGTGTGTGTGTGTGTGTGTGTGTGTGTGTGTCTGTAATCTGACAAGGGATTATAGGAGTTCTACTGAATTAATGTCAAAATCCAAAGGATCAGCTGGTGGTCTGACGGCAGAGAGAACAGGGAGAGGAATGATGAGGTGTGTGAGGAGGAGAGAGAGGATGTTGGCAGTAGAGAGACAAAACCATGCAGGCAGGAAACCAGGGAATGCAGATGCTGTCGCCTCCTTCAGTTCATTTCAGGCTGCAGCTTTTAGATATATTAGTTGCTCCCATTCACTGGTTTATCAGATGATGGTTCTAACTCTGAGGCAAAAAGAGGGCTAAGTATCCGGAAGGTTAATAATTTGCTGATAAATTTCAAATAGCATGCTTTCACAAAACATACATTGAAAGACAACTTGCTGCATATAAAATAAATGATTGTAACAATTTCATTTTAACCGGAGAAAATGTACAGCAGCAAAAAATTTTATGTTTCTGTTTTTTCATGATTAAAGAAAAATTTTGGCCATTTTGAAGTGACCTTTCACTTCTTGAATTACCTTATTTTGGAGAAGATTGATGAGCTAAAGGCTAGTCTAAACACAACTAATACCAAAGTGTGTTATCCTTAACAGACATTGTCTCCAAATACTATATTTTATACAAAATACAGTTAACTGACTTTGTAAATGTTAGTCTACTGTGAGTTAAAAAAAACTGCTATTGGATGGCTCTTCTGCCCTCACACATTCCTGCACACACTGGCTGATAACAGCAGACTCTATGCTGCTTTGGCTGGCGGAGATTTATTGAGACCTGCATTTGTAAAATTGCAAGACAAACATTACAAACACATCAGTAATTATAATAAACTGTATGAAATATGAATATTTTTTGCAATAACCCCTCCAGTGCATTAGCTTGTGACAGGACAGCCTTTCACCACTTTTAGGTCTTTAACAACAATTGTAGGTTCTTTCAAAACTGTGAGGGTTGGATCCTAATCATGTCCTCTGATGGACAATATAAATACTGCAAGGGCCAGTTATGCATCACTAACTGTTTTATTGTTATATAAATTCATAAAAATGTAATGGATAGTTGAATAACTAAATCATACATCACCCAGTAAAAGTTCATTTAATTTTATTTTTCTTAGTTATTTCAGTTATCTGGCTTTGAAGGGTTTAGCAACGCAGATTGACTTAACAGATTTTCCCAGAAGCACAATACAGACAAAACTAAACTAAACATGTGCACCAAAAGTGTTTTAAATAATGCAGGGACTTCATGCCAAATATAAGCCACAAATCTCAGATGGATATGCCTCAGGATCAGTCAAAAAGCTTAGAGGCTGAGTCTGCATGCTCCATGGACGTAATTTTTACTTTGGAAGTGGGGGGGGGGGGGGAACACGGGGTGGGGGGTATCTTTACAGTATGCTCTAATAGGAAACAGGCTTCAACACAAACAGTTGTTTTCTGCTTGGTCCTAGAGCTCAACCAGTGTCAATTTCATATAGCGTAATATTGTTTTTGGATGGTAAAAAAGTGCAGGGGTCAAAACCTGACTTTGGAAAAAGTGGGGGGGACATGTCCCCCCTGCCCCCCCCCCCAAAATTACGCCCATGGCATGCTCTCTTAGCTAAACCAGAAGCAAGTCTTATTATTAACTTTTGGAACGCAGAAATAACCAGTCGATGGCAACAAATATTGATGACCAATGGCAGCACAGTTCTTTTCATCTTTGCTGAGCTTGGACTAGCTTTTAGCTTATCAGTTATCTGGCCCAGACTTCTCTCTCCCTCTGGGGAATCCGAAGGCGTTCCCTGGCCAGCCGAGAGACACAGTCCCTCCATCGGGTCTTGGGTCTTCCCTCAGGTCTCCTCCCAAATGAATGTGCCCGGACAACCACACCAGGGAGGCATCCAGGAGGCATCCTGACCAGATGCCTGAGCCACCTCAACTGGTTCCTCTCAATGTGGAGGAGCAGCGGGTCTACTCCGAGCCCCTCCCCGATGACCTAGCTTCTCACCCTATCTCTAAGGGAGAGCCCAGCCACTTTGCAGAGAAAACTCAGTTTGGCCGCTTGTATCCGCGATCTCGTACTTTCAGTCACTACCCAAAGCTCATGACCATAGATGAGGGTAGGAACGTAGATCAACCAATATATCAAGAGCTTTGCCTCCTGGCTCAGCTCTCTCTTCACCAAGACAGATTAGTACAACATATCAAAGGGCCTGGTACCCTATACTCACAGAGTACCATCCACAGGGCCACCCGAGGGACGCGGTCGAACACCTTCTCCAAACCCACAAAACACACGTAGATTGGTTGGGAGAACTCCCACACACCCTCTAGGACCCCTCTAAGGGTATAGAGCTGGTCCAGTGTTCCACGGCCAGGATGAAAACCACATTCTTCTCCTTGAATCTGAGGTTCAACAATCCAACAGACCCTCCTCTCCAGAAGCCCTGAATAGACCTTAGCAGGGAGGCTCAGGAGTGTGATTCCTTTTTGAACACACTCTGTGGTCTCCCTTTTTAAGTAGGGGAACCACCACCCTGGTCAGCCAGTCCAGTTGAACTGCCCCCGATGTCCAAGCAATATTGCGTGTTTGTGTCAGCCAACACAGCCCCACAACATCCAGAGCCTTAAGAAACTCTGGGTGGCTCTCATTCACCCCCAGAGCCTTGCCACTAAGGAGCTTTTTGACCACCTCAGTGACCTCAACCCTAGAAACTGGAGAGCCCAACCAAAAGTCCCTGGATTATGCTTCCTCATTGGATGCTAGTGGTATTTCGCCCAACAATCCACAATGACCTGAGTAGAGGTCAGCAGCACACCATCCCTACTACGAACAGTGTTGGTGGAGCGCTGCTTTCCCCTCCTGAGGCTCCAGACGGTGGACCAGAATCACCTCAAAGCCACACGGAAGCTTGCTCAATGGTCTCACCAAACACCTCCCATGCCTGGGTATTTGCCTCCGCGACTACTCAAGCCATATTTCGCTTGGACTACCAGTACCCATCCGCTGCCTCTGGAGTCTCACAGGCCAAAAAGACCTGATAGGACTCTTCAGCTTCACAGCATCCCTAACCGCCTGTGTCCACCAGCGGGTTTGAGGGTTGCCACCACGACAGGCACCTATGACCCTGCCACCACAGCTCTGGTCAGCCGCCTCAACAATGGAGGCACGGAACAGGGCCCATTGCCTCCTTGCCAACACACTCCCCCACCATCAAAGCCCCTCTCTTCACCCGAGGGTCAAACACATGCGGCTGCAAATCAGACAAAACAACAACAAGTCAATAATTGAGCTGTGAAGTTATCTACAACAGGTCATATTATTCTTGTAACTCAGATTTTAGAAACATACTTCAAAATGACCAAATATTACACAGGGTTTATTCCTCAGAAAGACAGTTCGAATAAACATAGTGAACTTTATTTTAATCCTGTCTTCTTGATATCACATCGTCTGAACATTCCTCTGAACTCCAAGTCTCCAATTCCAGTTCAGATCTCTGCAGATCCAGAACAATTATCTAAACCAACCATAATGTGTGGCAGCAGATCCATAAATAACAAACTGAGATTTACTCTTGTTGAAATAAAGACCCACATAGCCATGTCATAGTTAATCTAATAAACTGTGCAAGTCACATTAATTAGGATTTCATTTCAAAATCAAATGTTAGCTTTTTCTAGAGCACAGATGATCAATATTCAGCCAAGAGTCTCTGAAAATGAGAACTGCTAGTGCCAGATGCAGATAGAGGCAAACGCTACATTATAAAAGTTAATTTTGTAGCTCAAGCCAATATTTCACCCTGCTGAGTGGTTCCCTTGCTGATCCACTATTTCTGTAAGCATCCAATAAAGTAAAATAAAAACTCACATGGAAAATATTTAATTTTTAGGCTGCTTTATTTACACCTCTCACATATGTGGTGTCCTCAAGCCTGTCTGTAGTCTTATTGATGCTCATTATTACTGCAGCCACACACAGATTTACAAAATATGTCTGACTACAAGCAGCTGTATTAGCGTGTGTGTGTTCTTGAATGACCTTGTCTTGTGCTCTTGTTTCAAGGTGTGTTTGTGATTTAGAAATCAGATACACACACACAAACCACTGTGGTTATTGCGCTGTTTGTAGGTTGCCCAACACTGACATCTAGTGGACAAATATTTCTTCTAATGTGGTTTCATCGGTGTTTTAGGTACCTGTACAAATTAAGAGACCTTCACTTGGAGGGTGAAAACTACACTGAGGCTGCATATACCTTGCTGCTCCACTCCCGTCTGCTGAAGGCAAGACACACACACACACACACACACACACACACACACACACACACACACACACACACACACACATGAACACATCAAATATTTTAATATACTGCTTTTAATGCCTAATCACTCATCTGGTTTCAGTAAAGGAGTTTTTTTATTAACTGATAAATGGTTGCTACATTTTTTTTGCCTCTAAAGGAAGAAGCTCCGAGGTTAGTTTATGCCAACATGGTGGTGGCTGCAGCTGTGTCACTATGGTGACTGATTCAGTGAGCTTGTGCAGTGTGTGTGTGTGTGTGTGTGTGTGTGTGTGTGTGTGTGTGTGTGTGTGTGTGTGTGTGTGTGTGTGCATGCGTGCATGCATGCATGTGTGCATGTACACAGATTGGTCCCAATGTGTTCCACCTCTTTTGTCCCCTGATCATTTAATGTCCATTTTGCAGGCTCATAAAAAAGTACACAGGAAGGACCGAGGAGGGTTGCTTTATTCTCCACCACCCTGTCATTATTTCCTTCAACATTTACAATATCGAAGACATTCTTCACGTTATTAGTAACAGAAAGCTGTAACACAATAGGATCTGTATCATATCGTTGCTGTAATTTTATCATGGATGATGAACCACTATCTGAGTTATAAAATGAATGTGCTTTGTGCTGCTTGTGTCTGGTATTAAATCATTACAAAGAATCCTAAAACTCTAATCCCCTCCGACCATTGTCAGAAACCCTGGTATTATTGCATTTTCTTTGATTTGAGTCTTGATGAACTTGTTAATTATCTCTGTGTAATGTCTTTTATAGTCTAGTCTTTGTTTTTGTCTCCATCCCAGTGGTCTGATGACATGTGCAGCCCCCAGTTTGAGTTCCACGGCTCCCAAACGCAGCGACAGCTCAAAGAAACTCTTTATGACACCATCATCGATTACTTTGACAAAGGCAAGGTATGTGATCCTTATGAGTCTCCCTGTTAATGAAAGACCTTTTGCCGTCTGCAACATTATATTTTCTGTTTGTCCAAAACTTATTGGAACCCAATACTATTTTATTTTTATTTTTCTATTTATTAAAACAAGTTATTTAGACATAAATCCTATTTTTAATAAGAACTTGGAAAAAAATGCCTTGTCTTTTGCAGTATGTTTGTACTCTTTTCACATTGTCAGTTCCATTTCTCTGTCCATTCATGCTTTTTTTATTTGTTTATCTTTAATTTAAGTCCTTTCTGTTCCATTTTAATAGAATTGAACAAAAATCCTCTTAAGTGTCAGTTTTAGGGACTGATTATTTATCAGAGAAAACCTGTTAAACACTTTGATAACACCTGGAGAACCACTGAGAACCTAATCAAAAGGATAATCTAAAGGGAGATTTGAACTGACAACAAATGAAATGACTTGTGTGTGTTACAGATGTGGGAAGAGGCCATCACTCTGTGCAAAGAGCTAGCAGAACAGTATGAAAATGAGATCTTTGACTATGAGTTACTCAGCAAAAGACTGGTAAGACTTTATTACTGAAACATGTTAAATGTTCTGTTTGGTTTGATTTGCATCACTCCTGTTCAGGTTATGATAGTCCCTCCATAAGTCATCTACACTTTCAAACAGTCATCCTGTCTCATTTTCATTCCTCCTCCTTTCCTGTGGCACTGCAGACTTTAGTGATTCCCCTGAACCCCACCTTGTGTTTTAACACCACCTTTCTGTTCTCACTCCACACGTCTTCCTCATCCCTCCAAAAAGAATCACACCTTTTCCCAACAACATTAAAACCCCTTTTTCTCTTCATATAACTGCAGTAGTGGCTCTCTCAGTTAATGGGGAATTTATGAGGTTATATAAATGACAGACGCTGCCCTTGGATGGTGTGCACTGTTTTTTTCCCCTGCATCTATCACCCTCACAGTCCCAGCATTCTGCTGAGGGTAGCTTTGTCATTGGCATGAGCTGATTAAACTGCCCTGACTGCCCCCCCCCCTCTCTCTCTCTATCTATCTATCTATCTATCTATCTATCTATCTATCTATCTATCTATCTATCTATCTATCTATCTATCTATCTATCTATCTATCTATCTATCTATCTATCTATCTATCTATCATCTATCATCTATCTATCTATCTATCTATCTATCTATCTATCATCTATCTATCTATCTATCTATCTATCTATCTATCTATCTATCTATCTATCTATCTATCTATCTATCTATCATCTATCTATCATCTCTCTCTCTCTCTCTCTCTCTCTCTCTCTCTCTCTCTCTCTCTCTCTCTCTCTCTCTCTCTCTCTCTCTCTCTCAGGAAAAACAAGCAAAGTTCTATGAGAACATTATGAAGATCCTGAGACCTAAGCCAGACTACTTTGCGGTGGGATATTATGGACAAGGCTACCCTCCCTTCCTCAGGGTTTGTATTTATGTGTCTGACCAGATAACAAATAAGCAGCAACGCTATATTTGAAAGTGTTTGGGGGTTTAAAGTATCAGCAGTACTGTCATAAAGTATGAGGAAGTAGTTTTCAGTTAGTTTCTTTGCTTAAAGTTAACATACGGTTTTGTCTTAATGCATGAAACTGTTGAGGCACTCATAAAGATGGGTCTTAAAACATTTTTGGAATAAATTTGTGTACATGTAGAGGGCATTTTTGTGTGTTACACTTGTATTTATATGTTAGTCTTTGTACAACAAAGTCTATTCAAAAAGTAAAGATGCAGACATAAGTATGTGCCTTTAAGAAAGATTTTTATTTTAAATGGTCAGACGGTCCTAATTATCTGAAAGACAATTTCTCTTATTGTTAGCGATCTGGTGGATTTAAAAAATGTCCACACCAATGCTAACACCTGCTTTTTGGTCCCTGCGGCAGAACAAAGTGTTTATCCACCGAGGTAAGGAGTACGAGCGCAGAGAGGACTTCCAGAACCAGCTGATGAGCCAGTACCCCAGCTCCGTGCGCCTCAACACAACCACCATGCCAGGAGAGGACATCAAGAACTCCCCACTGCAGTGTATCCTCATGGCAGCTTTCCACATAAAAACGCACAGTTCTGTTTTCATCTGTTCAAAGATGAGACCTGGTTTTCACTGTTTAAGGCAGACAGCAGACTGCATGTGTGGGATTGTATGGGTGAGCGGTTTGCTGATGTCAGTGTTGTGGAACGAGTGGCCCATGGTGGCGGTGGGGTACTGGTATGGATAGGCGTATGTTATGGACAATGAACACAGATGCATTTTATTGATGGGGTACCGTGACGAGATCCTGAGGCCCATTGTTGTGTCATTCATCCACGACCATCACCTCATGCAGCATGATAACGCACGGCCCCATATAGAACTCCGGACCCCACGTGACTCTCAGTTAGTAGACGCCATATTGGCAGGAAAAAAAGGTAAACAAACGGATCGTAAACATGAACATGAACGGGATCGGCTTGGATTTTCCTTCGTCGGAGTTTTTTTCACACTTTAAAACCGAATAAATCGTTTTATATAGTCAGAAATTAAATAGACTAAACATCTCTGCCCCTTACCGTGCCCCTGGGATACTTTTTAAAAATGCCAGAAGCTGTAGGAGCGGACTTCTTACCAGACCTGGCCGGGGAACCCCTTGGGATTCCCCCGGAGGAGCTGGCCCAAGTGGCTGGGGAGAGGGAAGTCTGGGCCTCTCGATGCTACATGCCCCCGCAACCCGACTCCAGATAAGCGGATGAAAATGGATGGATGGATGGACAAATAACAGATTTACACGTAAGTAGTTTAAATAGAGTGCTGTGCTGTTTGAATGTATAAACTGAACACCAAGAGAAATCACTAGTTTGATTTTTTTCCGTGAATAAAATAAATATGTCAGGCAGGAGCGTCTCAGGATCTGTCTGAGATCTGTCTCTGTGACACAGATAATAGCAATCCAAAGTGCTTTTTATGTGTGATCTGACAATTGATCAACCATTGCTTAAAAATTAAATACAGCTTAGCCGGTTAATAAAACACGTAAACGGCAGCACGCAGAACTCACGAGGCAACGTTTTACGTGATGTTTACTTGTTGCTATGAGTAATAAGACAGAAATGGTGTCGCATGGTGGCACAGTGGTTAGCACTGTTGCCTCGCAACACGAAGGTCGCAGGTTCGAAACTCGGCTGCGGCCTTTCTGCGTGGAGTTGCGTGTTCTCCCCATGCATGCGTGGGTTTTCTCCGGGTACTCCGGTTTCCCCCACAGATCACAACATGCCCTATAGGTAAAAAAAAAATGTAAGTCGCTTTGGGTAAAAGCATCTGCTAAGCACATAAACATAAAAAGCCACGCCAAAATAAGTTTAGGAAGCCCACTAAGAATCGTAATAAAAGCATTTAAAATAAATACCATTCACATTTGAGGAAACGTTGGTTTAAGTACCTGATATGAAGTGGTCACTGCATAAGTGAAAACCTTTACTTTCGGGATCCCACAGCTTCATTTTAGCCCGGTCACTAACGCGTTTTATTACAATCATCCAACGTTTGCGGCACTCCGGATCTTGGGGAATCCTGTAGATGGCTCATCCCTTATGTTGTCTGCGTCTGTTCTGGCATCCTGGGGCACAACAGGAATCTACCATATTTCCCGTTTGATTGAGTTTTCTGACAATAACAAATAGTCTAGCTGCCGGCTTCTGCATGCCAATATGGCGCCATTTCGATTTGAACTGTTGCATGCCGGGAAATGTGACGTCAACTCCCGGCACTCTATTGCAAGGATCTGTACACAATTCCTGGAAGCTGAAAACATCCCTGTTCTTGCATGTCCAGCTTACTCACCAGTCATGTCACCCACTGAGCATGTTTGGGAGGCTCTGGATCTATACGGATGTATACGACAGTGTGTTCCAGTTCCTGCTAATATTCAGCAACTTCACACTGTTACTGAAGAGGAGTGGACCAACATTCCACAGGCCATAATTAACAACCTGATCAACTCTGTGTGACAGAGATGTGTTGCCCTGTGTGAGGCAAATGGTGACCACACCAGATACTGACTGGTTTTCTGTCCCACCACCCCCCATAAAGCAAAACTGTGTACATGTCAGGGTAGCCTTTTATTGTGGGCAGTCTAAGGCACACTTGTACATGATTCATGCTGTCTAATCAGCCCCTTGATATGACACACCTGTGAGGTGGGATGGATTATCTTTGTAAAGGAAAAGTGCTCACCGGCCCTCACGTAGACAGATTTCAGAACAACAATTGAGAGACATGGGTCTTTTGTGTATGTAGACTCATTTTCAGATGTTTGAGTTCAGCTCATGAAAAATGAGAGCAAAGACAATAGTGTTAAGTTTATATTTTTGTTCATTGCAGTTTGTTTATGTTTAATGAAAACGTCCTTTTATGTTTCCTGAGCGATCTAACCAAGATATCCAGTGTTTCACTGTGCAGCCGGTCCTAGAGATCCCTCCTCGCTTAAAGAACAAACCTGTTCCTGATCAGATCATCAAGTCAGTGTTTGTGTTTAATTCAAGCAAATCTCTGTGAAATGACAAAGTTACATCCGCATACAAATGTCCACACTCAACTGTGAATGATTTTTCCTTTTTGGTTCTCTATCGTCACGTGATGCAGCTTCTATAAGTCCAACTACGTGCAGCGTTTTCATTATTCCAGACCTGTGAGGAGAGAACCTGTGGACCCAAACAATGAGTTTGCTGTGAGTTGATTTTGTCACTATGACCACAGGGACCATGGAAGCTTTTCAAAAACTGTACTTAACTTTTATCACCTTTGGATTTCAGTCAGCGGTATAATTGTGCTGTTATAAATGTGGTCTAAGCAGCTCAGGTGTGTGTGTGATTAACCTGATTAAAGAAAATCCAACACATTCTCACTCCCATTCTCACTCCCAGCACGTCAAAAACAAACGCTTGGTCAGCCACCCTCCGCGTCAGACCCTTGACTACAAAAGTGCCCTTTTTTGTTACTTATGTGCGAAAAGCGTTTTTTCCCCTTTTCTGACTGCAGATCCCAATGCAGCATAAAACTGACGCGATGGGATGTCCGCTGATGCGGCACCGAACCAGCTCATTTAACCGCACCAAAACCTTAGCGTTTTGCTATTCATAACCTTTCCCTCACCCTCATCCTAACCTTAATCCTCTTGCTACCTAAAGCGTTACTCTCACTGTGATCAAACATCTGTTTCCCGTGCATTCTGACGGTGAATTTTCATACTTGCCACCCAAGGGAAATGTTAGAACATACCATCTGGCGAGAGGGAGGTTACAAATACCCTCTACTTTTAACCTCCACCGTGGTAGTTGAAACCTCCCCCTCGTGTTGCCTCGGTCCAAACCCGACCAATAACGAGGCGGCTCCCGCCGTTCATAGAGCCGGCTTTTAGAGCGATCGACACATCACTAACGTGTTCGCTAGCAAGATGGTTGAGGTTAGGATAGGGGTGAGGGGAAGGTTAAATAACAAGAGGACAAGGTTAGGGTGAGGTACAATGAGCTTGTTTGGTGCCCTGGCTGTGGACATCCCATCGCGTCAGTGTAACGCTGCATTGGGATCTGCAGTCAGAAAAGGGGAAAAACCGCTATTCGCACATAAGTAACGAAAAAGGGCACTTTTTGCGTCAAGGATCTGACGCGGAGGGTGGCTGACCAAGCGTTTGTTTTTGATGCACTGGAAGTGAGAATGTGTTGGAAAATCACATCAACTTTGATAAAGGTTGATGACTTTAAGACAAGGGATGATAAAGGGATGTGATTATACACATTGGTCAGAGATCAATTAAAAGTTTCCTTTTCCTGCACGTTTAATTTCAGTCTATGTGGATCGAGCGGGCGACCTTCACCACTGTGTACAAACTTCCCGGGATCCTGCGCTGGTTTGAGGCAACAGACATAAAACACGTGAGTCATTTTCAGATCTCTTATCTAATAATTCTACATGTTTTTTATTTTAACCACATTTTCACCTCTCTCTGTCCCCTCTACAGACTGTCCTGTCTCCACTAGAGAATGCCATAGAAACCATGGAGTCCACCAATGAGAAGATTCTGACAATGATAAACCAGTACCAGGCTGACTGGAGCCTTCCCATCAACCCGCTCTCCATGCTTCTCAATGGTATAGTGGACCCAGCTGTCATGGGAGGCTTTGCCAAGTATGAAAAGGTAGTTTGTCAAACTGTTAACAATCAACTTTGTTATTAACCAGTCAACTGGGACCATTCATCAGTGTTGCACTGCTGAGTTTTTGGACTACAGATGAAACCATTTATCTGTTATTTTCCCAAAATGAATAAAACTGGACTGAAGTGTTGGAATTTCATAATGACTCCAAAATAAAGTATCAGAGTACATCGTCTGTATTGTACAGTTCAGATACTGCAGGTTTGCTTCTGTTTACATCATTTAATAGCACTTGTGTGTAAGATCTGATGAGACTTTTAATCAATTTTATTTACAAATACATAGTTCTCGAATTTTAAAGCTCCACTTTTCCCGAGTGAATGTTACAGCTGTTAGTCTTTATATTTGTTCTGCATCAGGCGTTTTTCACTGAGGAGTACACTCAGCACCACCAAGATGACAGAGATAAGCTGCTGCGCCTTAAAGACCTCATCGCATGGCAGGTACAGAACATGCACCCCAAACTTGTGCATGCACTTGTTTGAGCGTGGTGGACTTCATGAATCTGTATCCGTAGATCCCGTTGCTAGGTGGAGGAATCTCCCTCCATGGGAAGAGAGTCACCGACGACCTGCGTCCCTTCCACGATCGCATGGAGGAGTGTTTCAAACAGCTGAAGAAGAAAGTGGAGAAGGAGTATGGAGTGAGAGAGTTGGTAAGAAGAAATGAGCCTTTTGTACTTCTTCTATGATCCAAACATCTATCTGAACGGGGTCACACCGGTAAAGTGATGGGGCCTTAGATAACATCCAAAAAACTTTTAACCCTCAGAGACCCACAGTTTAATTATGACATCGTATTTACATCAGCAAAAACAAATATTCCCCTCTTTTATTCTTTTAAACCCACAGTTACATTAATAAGGTCCTATTGTTAAGCATGGAGACCACCTAACTTCTGATGTTCACATCATCCCAACAGAAGCAGTGCATCCCCATTTGTACTCATGTTATAATAAAACCCTGCACATAAAATGACTTGTGTCACTATTGCACTGCAATGATTGTGTAAATGAAAGACTTCTGTAAGCCTTAATAAGCAGTAAAGTATAAATAACATGTGTTCAGAGTGTGAGTGACATCACTGCGATGCCCAGGCCCAGTGTTGCACTTTTACAGCAATCCTCCTAAGAGTTACTAAAATATAATAATTAAAATATAAAGATGATTTCTGCATCATAAGCCTCCTGGAACAAAATGTAAAAGGTTTCTGAAGGTTAAAGTGACGGAACTTTTTGTTCTTTGTTTATTTAATTCGAAATAAAAACAAATAAAACATATAAACAATAAGAAATACATAACAAAAAATCAAATTGGAACAAAAAGGAGCAGAATGAAGAAAAACATCTTATAATTTCTGCCCCATTTTCCAGAAGAAATAATCAATTTATATATAGTTACCATTTGTCAGACACATACAGATTCATTTAAAACTTTTTCCTGTTCTAAATTCCAGTGCGATCATGATGATTGATTTAATTTACATTTTTACAATTATTTGGTACACTCAATTTGGTACATTTTTTGAATATATTAAATGACAGTGTTTTTTTAATTTCCTTTTTAAGGTTATTCCGTATTTTAACACCATTTATAGATATATTCCAATCCTTAATTTTAGTTCTAAATCTAGGTTTTGTAAACACGTCAGTTTCTTTCAGCATGTAATCACTAGTTCTCTTTTCAAATATCCCCTGAATGTTTGTTGGCAGAGTACCTAAATTGGCTTAATACATGGTTTGTATGATTTTCCAGTCTTTTAAATCATGAAATTTCAGTAATTTATATGTAATAAATGGGTTCGTTCGATGGATCTCTACAGGTAACTTCATTACCTTTTGAAATAATGTTGCTCTTTTTTAGAAATTACGCTGATTGTTCAGATTTTTCTGTCTCTCTCAAGCCTGATCTAGATGAGAGGAAGTCCACTCGACCTCGCTCCATGCTGCGCTCCTTCCGTCAGTCGATCATCTCAATTTCCTCTCTGCAGGGATCTGAATGTGGGACTCCAACCAAACTCTATGCAGACTGGTAGCAAACAGTTTAAAACCTAACTATTGATGTTTTTACCAACTAATCTTAAACATTAAAGAGTTACTGAGTTGTATAAAAAAACGCTTCCAAATTATTAAACAGTTTCCTGCTTTTATTCTGGCAGCAGGGAACTCACTCCTGAGTCTCCAAACTCCTGGTCCTCCACCCTGCCACGCTCCAGTGGAAGTGTTAGCATATGCACGACGGAGGAGGGGGTGGTGACGGTGGGCGATGCAGAAGTCAAACTGAGGAAGAGCAAGAAGAAGAAGAAACGCAGTAGCATGATCTTCATCTCAGAGGAGAGAGAGAACACAAATACTCTGGACTGCAAGCGGGTGAGAGTTCATGATTTTAGAACAAAACAGGGGCGACTGCAAGGAAAGTGTGTGTGGAGGTTTCACGTGTGTCTGTTGAAAGGTTCGTGTGATCTCTGGCTCCCTCTAGCTGTCCAAAAAACAGGAGTTCCGCAGTGACACCAACCTGTCTGAGCCAAACGTGGGAAATGTTTCACTGACGAATGCCAACTCCAGATCTCTGCCAGCCATCACAGGTGATATGCACACGCACACACACACACACACACACACACACACACACACACACACACACACACACACACACACACACACACACACACACACACGAAAGATAGCGTGCCTTTTTTTTCTTCTGTAAACCTGGAAAAGCCAAGATGCTGAAAAGTAAACCAGAAAATGAGCAAATGTAATATTTTAAAATGAATCAGCAGTTTCATCACCATGACCTTGCACTAGTGGTGCATCACAGCACTGTTCACCAAAGCTTCCCTGGCATCCTGCCACTGTGAGACAAGCTGAGCCAGCACAAGCCATGGTGTTAATACACTAACTCTGTTTAGTACTGCTGGCTACAGCTGCACTAATGCACATCCCCAGTGGTGTTGCCAGAGCAGATCAGCATCAGCACAACAGCTGCAGCAGCTCCATTAGTTGTTCTGCCTGCAGAAAGGGCTGGAGGACTCACTGTGGGATAATAAGAGAGCAACAAATGTTCACTCCTGACTTAAGTTCATTGTATTCTGAAGGCTTGTCCCTGTCAGTGGTCAGTGGGGTGGAGGAGGTGGAGTCTTCCAGAGCCAGGAGGGACAGTAAGAGCCAGTCTGTCTGTGACCGAACAGCAGACAGGCGCTCAAAGGGGGTCATCAACATGCTCTTCAAGTCCAAGGTACAACCCAGAATTGTTTATGTATTTTTGTCATTAAAAGCCCCTTTTGCATCTCTGAATAAACCAGCATTTGTTCCCACAGAGCTCCAGAGCAGACGATCCGAAGCCCAGTGACGCAGCCAAAGACAATGACAATCATTTCTGAAATCTCTAGTTTTATTTTCATGTTTCCTTTAGTCATTTTTATGCATTATTTTTCTAAAAGAGGGTAACATAAACTAAAATGATGTGTTTCCACTTTAAATCTGTCACTCTCAGTAACTTTGTTGCCTTAATATAGTGAATTTCACCTGTCAATAAAGGCTATTTTAGTTGAGTGACCTTTTCTTCATCTCATTTGAATAATTCCTAGGAAAACTAAATGCCACCTAACAAATCAGTTCTGCTCCTGCTATGGAACCAGCAAACAAACCACTTTGTTTCTTACTACACAGCTTTTGGTGCTGTTGTGACGTTAATGAGGAAATAATCATTATTTGGGGCTGAAAAGTTCAACCATGTGAACATCCAGCAGAAAACAGATATAATACAGGAGAATGTGATGTGATGAGTAAATGAGTTTGGAAGTGGGTTCTTTTGTAGCTCATCAAAATTGTATAGGCATGAAGTTTCTATGGCACACAGGAGATATTAGGGACATGCATGGCATCCCAAATGTCAGGACAAAGTCCTCAATCGGAAAATGGTGGAATGCTCCTTCTGGGTTTAAAGTCTGTCTTTGCCTGCAACAGGAGTTTAAGTTTCTTGATGTTTTGGTTATGAGCAGTGGACAGATGGAGCATGCTGAAAGGGGACTATCTTCAGGACAGAGCATTGGTCTGAGGAGGAGCTGAGCCGAAAGATAAAACTCTTGAACGCTAAGTTGAGCTTCCTCTTTAGGGTAGCAGGGCTCAGCTTTACCCCATATTTACACTGACTAAGGATCGTGTGCAGAACTTCTCTGGAAAGTTGCTCATGAGTTCATGCAAGTTAATGGAGTAACAGCTACATGTGTGGAGAAGAGCAGGCAAACAAAAGCCACACTTGTCTTCTCCAACTTTAATGGCATTTACTTCTTCTTTTTGTATCTTATCTTTATCCAAGCAGTCGTTGTTTCACTGTAGCTTGCGTGTGTGTGTGTGTGTGTGTGTGTGTGTGTGTGTGTGTGTGTGTGTGTGTGTGTGTGTGTGTGTGTGTGTGTGTGTGTGTGCATTTAATCTGTGAGGGAGGGTTGGGAAATTGACTGTTGCATGGTAACTTTTTAATCAGCGCTTTGAGTTCCACTGTTATGAAAAGCACTTCATAAATACAGATCGGTTTATTGAGCTATCATACAAATCAAACCAATATTTCCATCATTAATATAAAAGAAGCAAGTAGAGTGATGCAACACAGGTTTCATTTTGAAATAAACCGGATGCACCTCACTTCCTGTCTGACGTGTCAATTTTTCAACTTCATAACATTCCCATGCAACATCTGGAAAAAATGGAAACAATGTGGAAAGACGGATATGGATCTGCACTGCATCACAGCTGGTGTAAATTCTCTGATGAGACTTCATGGTGTTTGTTTTTTTGCAGAAGCATACAGATACTGGTCTGCATCTGTTCTGCGCTTGGTGTAAATGAAACCATGCAGGTACAGATTATCCAGCCATGTAATCAGGTGTGTTGTTACAGGGTAAAACATACTAGTGGCCCTCCAGGATAAGGATGTGACTCCACAGCATGTAGGAGCAGCCCCTAAAACAGAGACAGCATTTGCAAGAGAGAACATGTCTTTTGTCAATTGTCAAAATCAATGGATGGATATTGTTGGGTAATCTATGAGTTTTACTTCTGAAGTGAACTGTTTCTTTATACCCAGTGCTGTGGCTTCATCCATTTTTCTTGGCTTTTCTGATAAGGGCTTTAGCAGAGATTCATAGCCTTCCCTCCCTTAGACTACCTCCTCCAGTTCAATGGTGTTCCCAGGGCAGCTGTGAGGTATAATACTTGGATCCTGGCTTTACCATGAAGTCTCCTACCAGTGGGATGTCGCTAAACACACACACACAATACAACAAGGGCAACCTGTTTCAACCTGATGAGGAAATATTAAAACATTGTTTTGCTGAACAATCACACAATAATAAACCACAGTGCATTTAGTGCCAACCACAACCTTAAGATGTGTTCAAAATGCTCAAGTCCATACTTATGAGAGCACCATGTGAGCACCAGTGTGCATACACACGCTTGTTTATGTAAGGTTTCTCTATAGGAGGGTCCAATAGAGAGTGTAAGGGGCCACAGATCTGACCCCCCAAAGATGTATAGGAGATGGAAGGAGCTACAAGTCCCAGAGATCCGGGAGCTGCCCCAGAGTGCAGGGAGACTGTAACCAGAAGAGCTCCAGCCCCCCCTCTGGAGACGCGGAAGATTGCCCCGGGGGTCCACAACCAGCAGCCGGCGGAGTCCCGGGAGATATCAGTGGCAAGCCCACAGGCCCACCAGCAGCCTCCCACCCCGAAGCCGGCCGAGCCCGGAACCCTGCGACCCGGGACCCAGGGGGTGACCAGACCCGCCGGGGACCCAGCGGAGCCCAGGGACCCAGATCCCACCAGGCAGCCACCGGGAACAACCAGAGAGATGTCAAAAATCTTAAACCCCCTCACACAGGAGCCGCAAACACTCAGGCAGGCCAAGACACCACCCTCCACACCAAATGTGGCAGAGGGAGGGTAGGCAAAGATGTGTAGCAGCACAGGAGAGGGGAGGAGTCCAAGACCCCACCTGACATCTACAGTCATACACAGACACAGTCACACACTCCCTCATGTTCACACATGCAACCTAAGAGTTACAAAAAATGAACACTAGACACCCACTCACGCTCCCCATACACACCCTATTCACTATGGTTCTGGTACTGCTGCACAATGGGTACAACCATCACCGGTTCCAAGAGTTTGCCCCTTTCTGCTGAGGTGATGATGAGCAGGCACCCCTCTCCAAACACCGAGCAAAGCAACCCACCACCCAGACCCCAACCAGATGGCCAGCTCCCCCTCTTAGCCTCCAGCCCCGGGAAGTCAAGCCACAACAGAGGTGTGCTAAGACCACTAGTCACCCTCCGCCTGCTCCAATACTGTGTTGGTGCATGTTGATGAGGTGTATTCGTGGCTGTGGTGAGTGGGCAGTGCAGGCATCGTCTGGCCTATGCCAGCTGATGCCACTACACAGCCTCACTTCCCCCCACAGCCCTCTGTGTCTAAGTACAGTTTAAAATTGGAAGTGGGCACCGGCACTCAGGATGAGGCTGAAAGATTCCCTTGCCAAATGCCGTTGAGTGTGCTCATTCCCAAGGCCCTAAGTGTGTGTTTGCATGGAATTTCATTGGTGGAAGTATTTAAGTTGCAAATAAAATTGGGGGGCAGGCTGCCACAGGAACGCAGAAATGGGATCCATACCCACACCCCCTGAATTACCCACTCCCCAAGGTCCTATGTGCATGTTTGTGTGATGATGTGAGGGAGTAGGGGGAGAAAATGTATGGGGATGGGGAGGAATGGCTGGTTGGACTAAGCACTCCAGGGAGCCAGCTCCCCCACTGGTCCCAATAGGCCCCTCTGTTCCCAAAATGCTCCCCAGGTCATGGAGACCCCAGCCCATCTTGCCAGGGCCCAAAGCAGCAGCATCACAGAGCTCCATGGAGTCCAAGGGCGCCAACCCAGCCCCACCCCAGCAGAATATCTACTCCCATCCCTGCATTTGCACAACTTCTATCTCCTATTTAATTCTACCCTCATTCATAAATTATTCCAGATATCTATGTATGAACTCCTCCACCTGTGACTGATTCAGTATCATCCCAGAGTTTGTCCACTCTTCAGCCACAGCTAGACGTTCTGTCCATGAAAGTCATGAACAGAACCATTTTAATAATCTCTCAAATTTGGCTTTTAATAAACTAAACTGTTGGAAGAATCCTCATGCTCTCAATCTCTAATCATAGCTAATTTATCTTGTGTTGTGAAAATCACATCAGTTGGACATGTGTCAGTATTTTCCTCTATCACTGCTTGGGAGTATCAGTCGCTCATGTAAGCTAGTTTTCTTAAATCTGTATTCTGAGTCAGTGTTGCCCAGTTATACCCTGAGGAGTTTGCTCTCTGAGTGAAAGAGATTGTAAATAATGAAAGAACAAGCTCAAGATAAGGTCGATCACCTGGGATGATGTTGGTGCACCACTGCGGGTCTGAAGAAAGGAGCCAGATCTACAGCTAAAACACTCTGAGTCCTGATGGATCATAGGCTAAATGGGACTTTAGTGCTTACCCTGGTTTATAAATCAATTTAATCAGAATTTTAATGAAGATGTTAAGATAAGTTGTTAAAGGAGCAGGCAGCTGTTAGATGAATATAAATTAGCCAGGGTAGGATGTTAACATCTCACCCGCTCTGGCAAAAAAAGAGAAAAGTTAGAAATTATTAATTAGGATTATTTAAATGATTTATTGATATGATGACCAGGTCACCTTTCCTGGTTTTCTCTTGGTTCTGTTTTCAGAAGGAGATGAAGAGCAGTGGAAGTGGCTCCCATTACCTGTTAATGCTACCATTAGCTGGTTCCACACTAGCCACAAGGCTTCTCCCCAGCCAATTTAAAGTTGCAGACTAGCCATTTAAAACCCTCACAAAGTCCAGCCCCACTGTACCCTCGAATATGGAACATAGAGTTTCTGATTAAACCGCTTCAGTGCTCAGTGATTTCATCCAACATAAATCTATTTTACAGTCTGGATTGGGTTAAGTTAAATGATATGCTGTAAATTATCCTAGGAAAGGATGCTGCACCGTCGCTTGACTGATCAAAAGATGGATTACTGAAGAGATGACCTGGAATGTGTGTAAATTTATGTAAATGCTGTAGAATAAATGTCTGTAGTGCCAGTGGAATAACATGACTAAAATGTATTTTCAAATGAGAAAACATGCTTACTGAATCGTCAAAACTCATCCAGACCATGATGCAACATGCCCAGATTTAACAGAGAGGAGACAATGCAAGAATCCTGGCATTTATGAATCTACATTTTTGTAGTTCAGGCAGTTTAGAGACACAGAGCGGCCAAACACGAGCAACAGGAACATTCTCAGTGGATCGTCTGTGTGATAAATCAATGCCAACATACATGTAATCATTATATTCCTGTTTTCATACTTAGGCCTCATCAGCCCTTTAGCTGTCCTCATCTGACCCATGTCAGGCTGTTTTTGTTCTAAAATGGCTAATAGGGTGCTTTTATTTTGAAGGGGCAGCACAACTAACTGCCTTAGCAACCTCATATGTGCCTATTTGTGTTCCTCTCCTGTCAACTAAACCTAAAAAAAATACTAAAACTTGATGCAAGAAGTATTTTTGAAGATTTTAACTTCTAGGTTTTAGTACACTGTCTGTGGAGAAGCAGCTTAGTGAGTTTGTGGAGAACAGGTCCCAGTTTGAGACACCCAAAGTGCAGAATGGAGAGGTGAAGAATGAGATTGTATAAAACAGGAAAACCAAAGGATTGAAACACAGCTCTGCTCTGATGATTTGGTGGAGCCAGGAGAGGAGAACAGGATCTTGGGTCTGTTTGGATCTACTTCATGGAAGGTCTACAGATCCAGAGTCAGATCTTACCACCGACTCCCTACACCTGTATGTCAGGAATGCAACTTGATTTCCATACACGTCCCGCAAAAGAAAACAGTTTCATGATTCTGATGCTGTTTCAGTGGATTTATGAGTTACGTCTCTTTTTTTCTCCTTTTTTACTTTTTACCATGGGGAAGGGGGCATGTGTGTGTGTGTGTGTGTGTGTGTGTGTGTGCGCGCGCGCGTGTGTGTGTGTGTGTGTGTGTGTGTGTGTGTGTGTGTGTGTGTGTGTGTGTGTCGGTGGAGTAGTGTTGTGAGGGCGTTTTTATTGTCAGACTGTTTTTAAAATTCTGGGGATGGGAGGGAATGTGGGTATGTGGAGCCTTTTGAATGTGTTAAGCACTTTGAGTTGCATGTATTGTATGATTAAGTGCTATATAAATAAAGTTGATTGATTGATTCATTGATAGAGTACATTTTTAGTAATTTAGCATTGTGGTGATCATCCATCCATCTATTTTCATCCGCTTATCTGGAGTCGGGTCGCGGGGCCAGTTACCTAGAGGCCCAGACTTCCCTCTCCCCAGCCACTTGGGCCAGCTGCTCCAGGGAAATACCAAGGCGTTCCCTGGCCAGGTGAGAGACATGGGGTGTATCCGAATCCACGGGAAGGATGCTTGTAAGAGTGCATTTTGAGGTCGATGACGTCACAGCGCAGCAATGAGTACTGTACAAATTCCAAGAATACTCATTCTCACGTCCTCGCTCCGCCCACATTTCGAGGACGGGTCTGTTGTATCCTCACAGAACAAGGCTATCCCAGCATGCTTTGCGTGCCGGCTGTGGATTTTCAACAAGTAGAGAAAATGGGGAGAGCTACGAAGGTTTAAACGTAAATTTGTTTAAAACTAGACTTAGAAACCTAAAAAGCTTAAAGCGGTTCAGTTTATAAACAATTTTCGTTTGTACATTTGTTTTTTAAATTACATTTTAGGCAGAAATCAGCCAGAATGAGTTTGTTTCGCGGGTCCCAGTCATTCCTGTGTGTGTGTGTGTGGCGAGTTAAACTTGTCATTTGTTTTAAGGACAATGGCGCAAAGAAGCGTTTTTATTAATCTTAGAGGTGAAGAGTGAAGCTGTTTACACACAACCACAGAAGTTCTTCTGTGTTCTGCTGTGAAAAGTTTTAATGAAGTAATAATTGTTTAGAATATAATTTTTATCTTCTCATGTGGATAAATGTAAAAATGTGTTTATTGCCTTTTTGTCACCTGCGGTCTCGGATTTTCTCTGTAGGACTGCAGGTGTCCAGGGTCAGGAGAGGCTTTACCTGTTGGTCCTCCTGGGAGAGAGGCCTTCTACTGTTATCATGTTAATGTTATTTAGCTGTTTGATATTTGAACACATTTATTAAAACAAATACTAATTGATAACTTTCTGGTCATTTATTTTATCACCAGTTTTATTATTACAGATGTTTTTGAACATGTTACATGAACAGAAAATGAAAAGATGGTAAGGAGACAAGATTATTTACAATACATTAAACTTATTTACAGATCAAAACCAGTATGGACCAGTTATGTACTGTTAAAGCAGGATTAACCTGAATGACTCTTCCTGGATCATTTATTTAAACTGAGTGAGCAGGAAGTCTTTAACAGTGCAGCTGGATCTGCTGCAGGAGGATCCAGACGTGGATGGAGGGCTGGATCAGACCCGTGGCTGGACGTTTCTGGCCAGAGGAACATCATACAGGACGGTCTGCAGAGAGCTTTGGGACGCTTCCTCTCACTGTCCACTCCATCGTCCTTCTACAGGGACTTCTGGGCTGGCTCAGACGACGGCTGTGACATCTCTAAGATGTATTCAGAAATATGAAATGATGAGATGGTTTATGCATCCACTGGTATAACAATTGTGACTCTTAAGCAAATAAAACCACAGTGTTGTTTTTAATAGAGGTTCTACATAAATGACTTGCCTGTTAACAATAGTGGTGGTTTGCTGGTACCTCCCCCAGGACAGAGCACCACTGACCTCCTCCACACACATCTTCCTCAGGCTCATCCTCCAGGCGCACTACTTCACCAGCACAGATGCAGATGTGCAGAATAGTGCATGCTGACCTGTAATAGATTAAAACTTTTTTTAATTGAAAATTGTAAAACAAAACATTTAACCTTTAGTACATTGGTTCTGTTCAGTTTAAAGAAAATCATCAGGGAATAGTTAAATAAAAATTACAGAGAATTTACATTTTTAAGACAGATCTCATTATTAGGCTTAAGTTGAATAAACAAATGCACATTGAAAACACTTCAATGCTATTTTATTAAAAAGCCTGTTTTTTGAAGCATTTTACCCCCATTTGATGCAAAATAAGTTCTAAGGTCCAATTTACATTAGAAAACATCCTACTGCATTCAACATTTATAATGCATTTGGTATACATGTTAATACTCTGTAGTAATGTGTTGTGTACATTTCACCAGTTCATTCTGTAGCTTTAATCAAACATGAAACCATCTAAAGTTAACATGTAAGTCCTGAAAGCTTCTAGAATAAACAAAGTTACTTTACCTGAAAACGGTTGTGAACGAACGCTGGTGATGGACGTGAAGCTGCTCTAGCTCCTTAATATTCCTGCTCGATTTTCGCTAGCTTTAGCATGTTTCCTTTGCGTGAAGCTGCCTCCACGGCTGTGACGGGACCTACGGGCCACCGTAGAGGTGAAGGCTAGACTGTCCGAATTCAGAGCCGCTGGGTTCCAGTGTTGTGCCAAAAAGCTAGCCTAGTGACCAAATTCTTGCTTTGCAAAGTTTGTAAACTGATGGGACTAATAACATCAAGAGATAATAAATTAAGTAATATTTAGGTCAATTTAACCCTTTAAAGGTGACCAGGACCCTGTAATCAATTTTAGACATGGGAAATTACTATGTTTTGCCATTTTGGGGGTGTTTATGATGATACAGTAGACAGTATGAGTACAATAACATCAACAGATAATACATAAAACCCGTATTTGGTCAGTTTTAGCCTCCATGAAAAACGGTGCGATTCAATCACTTTTTGGTGAGTAAAATGCCATTTTAGTTGTCTAAAATTAAATCATCAATAAAGAATTTAAAGATATTTTGAGGCATTTCTTATAGGTAAATGGGAGGGTATAGTCACTATTTGGCAAGTGACAATCTTAATTTTATGTGCTGAAGTGCTTTTGTTACTTTTAAATAGAGTAAAGTAATGTATAGATAGTAAACCTACACAGTGTCATTGTAAAGCCAAAGCTTGATCAGTTTAAATACTATTTTTCCAAGTAAAAATGTGCCCCAAACTAGTTAACTGTGGCTCCATGTCAAGTGGACTAAAGAAAGGAAGGAGGAAAAAGTCAAATCGCTGGAGAATTGTTTATTTCCATTCATACAACGTTTGACTTTACATTCAATACAGGGCGCCATTTTACATTGTTTATTTATTTTTTAGTATCAAGGCTGTAACATAAAGAAAGCCAGTTCTCACCACAAACCATCTTTCAATCGCAAATATTGCAAAAATGATTAATATATCCTCATTGTGAACATTTAAGACAAATAACACTTAAAACAACTTCCGAACTGGAAAAAACTAATATCCACGATAAACATCTGTTTAAGGTCTGCTTCTCAATGTCCATATTGCTAAATATGCCGAGTTTTAAGGCGAAATCCCGGGGAATTTTGTCTAGAAATGCAATTACCCCAAACGTGCACGATCCCGCAGTGGCTGATCATTTTTTGGCAGCAGTCATTTTTTGGCACAACACCTGTTTGGTGATCATTTACATTTTTATTGTCAATGAGCATTTTTACCATCACAGCTACAGATCAAGAGAAAAAACTCCCCCCAAAACAGACAACATAGCATAGAAATGTTATCCTCTTATTTTGTTATTTTTCTAAAGAGTGTGCGCTTGTGTTTTGTTTTAAAGCTCATGATTTAGAACTGCTGCTGCCAAGAAATAATTTAGATAAATTGTTACACCCATTGACTTGGTCTCACATGACGGGCAGGAGACTGATGAATAATTTAGGCAATTATAAATGTCTGTTTCGATTAAAAATCTGAGTAAATGAGTCTGAAAACATTAAAAAAATACATTTCAAATGCAAGAGTAGATCTCACCACTAAAGATACATTCACAAATGCATCTTTTGTACAGGTGTGATTGAATCTTTGTAGATTCACAGTTAAAATGATTAGTTTTGTATTTCTGAACACAGACACTCTGCCTCAGCCGAGCTGCTTCATCTAACAGGATCTCAGCCTGGAAGAGAGGCTAGAAGACCGGAACACACAATGGCAGAGCTGTGGATGAAACTATGGGAAAACAGTGGTGACAGACATTTACAGTGACTGTCAGCAAAATTAAAGATACATTTTGGGGGGTTTGTTACAATCACTGAAAATATGACAAATATAAAGCTGTGGTGCATCCATACATCAAAATCAGAGCTACGGTCCAACATCTTCACCACTAGAGGGCAGTAAAACATGGGTAGCTATTGTTATCGTTTTTTTTTTCTCTTCAGAAACCAACTAAAGTTATACGTGGTCCCCGTTCTTTTGTGGTAAATAAGTGTTTTCTTTCTTTTCAGAGGTCTTTGCTCACTCATGCTCTCAACCTTTCAGTTGCATCCAGCTTCACAGCAGAAGTCTCCTGCTGACCAGTCAGCCCTGCTGTAAACAACCTCCGTCTCTGACACTGCTTCAAGTTTAAGGAAGAACAAACAGCAGCATGACTTCTTTCCTTTATGTTTAATACATGAAATCCACAAGCTGCTCTGGATAAATACCCATAATAATATGACACTAAAGGTGTTCACAGAGGCAGTTTTGCTGTTCCAGCAGATTTTCTCCCTTTGTCTCACTAGTGGTTTGAAGTAAGTTCTTTTGTTGTGGCAAAGGTTTTAAAATGTAATCAAGTAGTCTTCAGAGTGTGTTTGTGTACATTTAAAGGAGAGTCAGGGTCACTGGCATCATATAGTGTTGTCCTTGGTGGCTTTTAACAGGCCAGCAACACTGCTTGTTTGTGAAATAAAGCCTGTAGTTATCAGCTTGCGAAGTGTTATCCTCCTAGATGTGTGTTATATGCTTTGTTTCCTGATCTATGGTCACATTTTGGGCCAAACTAAATGGACACACTTTTATTTTGTGTAGAAGAAATTCCAGGAATCATTTTAAAACATTGATGTGTGATTTTGTGCAAAAGTTACACATAAAAACAAGTATTACCTATTGTAGATGGCTTCTGTTCAGAAAGATAGAGTTCACTTCCTTTGGGCTAGCTAACTGCTAGAGAAACATCTCTAGTGGTTAGCCTATCAAGCAAGTTATTTTATGAACGGTTGCACCAACGTTTGAATTAGAGTTTTGTGGTTATTCTGCGGGTGTTTCTCATTGCATGGAATAACATGGAACAATGTCGATTTTTACTTAAAAACTTTATAAAGACAAAAGGATGAACGATGCTTGAGAGTGATGATTTTGTTTGTGATGTTTTGTAATTGGCAGCAATTTATGCTTCTAATTATGGTCCCATGTAATTGATTGCCTTAATCTTTAATGAAAGTGGAAGTGTGTAGTTTCCTGGCACCAGGGGGCAGTATACACATACATTTCAGGATATATATTTAGTTTAAATACACATTACAGTAAATGTTGTTACCTGTGAAGCAGAAAGAATGCAACTTTGGTGTGACTCCTGAGACTTTGATGGCCCTTCAATTAGTTTCATCGAGAGAATGCAACACTAGTTCTCTGGCCCTGTAGTTTCTGAATCTGCTTGGGGTCTTGCACCTGCCAATGATGTCATCATACCACTCTGCCAAAATAGCATCTCTTTTTTGAATGTTCTTTCATATGTTTTGGAAAAAGTTTTGCAGTTTTGTTATTGATTTGTGTTTCTTACAGCCTAAACATTTTAGAACGTGGTAACAACTTCCAGAAGTCGTACATCCAGTCAGTAAGCTAGTGTGATGTCATGGACAGACGCAGGTCCCCGAGCCGGTGTCGGTGCAGGATAGGCTCGGGGTCCTTCGACTGCCGATGACGTCACATCACTGCAAATCTACTCGGCTTTCACACATACGTTTTGGAAAGACATCAGCAGTTTTGTTAATAAATTCTTGTGTGTTAACACCTAAATGTTTTCTTTATAATTGTAATTTGTTAATAAAACGCCATATTATCTTTGTTTTGTAAAGAATGTGAAACTGCATAAAACCAACATCGAACTGACAAAAAATAGGACAGTTCTTATATGTGAAGTCATATCTGTTTGTATTAATGTGGAGTTCGTCTGTATATTTCCTTAATTTTGATAAAAGGACAAACAACTAAGTCCTTCAGGGGTACTTCTGAGTTAAAAAATCCTCATGAAATACGTATGTGGAGTAACCAGGTAGGTAGGTTTTAATGTTGCAAATCTGCAACGCCTTCCTCCAGAGGGTTAAGGTGCACTTTGGTCCTGTTTACATTGACTAGCCATGGGCTCATCAGTCCTGCAGTTTGTAAACGCTTTTTCCCAAAACAGAGACCATTCCGTAAGCTATTTACATTAGTTAGTTATTATTTATAACCTTTACACAGGAACACTTGTGAGTTGATGAAAATTTAGTTTAATGTCAGGGTCAGGGGGTTTCTTTCCCTAGAGCTGTACTTCTCCCTTCAGCGTGTAGAGGGCAGTCTTGAGATGCACCTGCAGTGGGTTCAGTCTTACAGTATTGCTCAATTGTTAAAGCACAATTTCTGAAACCTTGCTCCCTTTTCTCAAAACATTAAACACCAAACCCCAGCCTCAAGCACGATTCACAAAACCTCTCATTCCTCTTGCAAAATCAAACTTTCACCTCCAAACAGTTTTAGCTGTGCTCAAAATCAAACACTATTCTCAAATCATAAACAAATTACTCAAAATTACAAACACCATCAAGCAGTCAGTAAACAATACACCAAAAAATAGAAAGCACAATGTTCAGGGCCATACAATCTGTTTATTGTACCATATACAGCCTGCAGTCCATTGTGTACAACGACAGTGAAAAAAATACATGAAATGAAAAACATCAAAGGACTAAACATGTTACCAATGGGCCTCTTGTCTGTGGGCTGGGTCAGGACACAGCACCTCATCGTCATTACATGTAATATTTTCCCTCCTGAGGCTCAAATTGGGTTGCACTCCAATTCCTGCTTCCCTCATTGTCCAGCCCATGGACAACAACACGGTCTATGATTGTTGCTCAAATTTCATTGGATATTTCCACTCTTTGTCTTGCTCTTCCTCTTCACCCTCCTCTTTCTCTTTCTTGCCCTCCTCCTCATCCCCCACCTCGTCCTTGTCCTCTCACATGAATTCTTCTATCCATTGTCACACTATCTCATTCCCACCTTCACAACCTGTTTGCTCTCTGAACTTATATTGGTTGTCACATCATTTCAAACAAGTGAAATCTATTTTGACTGATTGTGTTCAATCAATGACATTTGTGCTCTTGTCATGGGTAAATGTGTGCCACTTGTGTTTACCATTATGGATGACATGTACATTAGAGTGCTGAATGTGTTTTAAGAATGATAATGCGTTTAGAGTTTTGCTAAACCGTGTGAAATTGTTTAAGGTTTTGACAACAGGCTCAACAGTTAGCTTAATGAGTTCAAGCAACTGAGAACTTTCTTCAGTCAATGGATTTTAGTGTTTTAGCAATCGAGAAAAACTGTAATCCATGCTTGCTGGCAGAAGCTGATGTGTTGGGAACAGAAGGTGTTGTATACCCAGCACAGCTCCGTGAATCAACGCCGATAACATCCTTGACCATCCCACTCCTCTCCTCGCCTCACCTTCAGCTCCTTCAGCGTCAGCTCACTCTCCTCTCCACACCTCTCTGTAATTGCCTGGCTCTTACTCTGACGTCTCCTGCCTCCCCCCTCCTCACTCATCCCAGCCTGTTTGGCCCTCCTTCTGATACTCTTCACACTCTCTCTTTTTTTTCTGGCAAGTTTTTCAAACAGCTGATAGAAAAGCAGAAAGCGGAACAGCTCTGTGAGTTTTAATGGGGCTCCCTGATTATGTTTTATCTGACAGCTCCCCAAGGGAAACCGTGTTGTTCTCATTCTCTCATTCAGGGATCATTCAGCAGGTAGAACGAGACTATAATGGTCCCCAGTAATATGTGCCTTCAGCATAAGGTCTGTGTGCATGCTTAATAGCAAATCCACCGGTGCAGCACACAGATCTGATGTTACGGAGAAAAGAAAAGGGAGTGAAATGGACTGCTGTCAAATCTCATCACACTGCAACGATAATAAACGACAAGCCCATTCAGATACTTTAACAACGTATACGTTTACAGATAATACTGCAAACTGACAAAATTAAAGTCAAGTCTCTGAACAGAAACATCACCTCCAAAGAAAAAGAAATAAAGATTTATTTGATAAGACGTTCTGTAAAGGTGCATTTCATACAAAGCATCGGAAAGATTGAATTACACTACCAAACACACTCAGCACCGACTAAGGAATCCTCACAAGCTGTGTGTGTTCCAGCAGAGCCTTTACTCCAGCTCATATTTTCATAAACACATCAGGATTTAAGGATAAAAGAGACCATCCAAAGCCATGAGATGGCCATTAGTGGTAAAGTTGACCTACCAGAAAACACTACTTGATGTTTGACGGAGGAGACCATACAGGTAGCTGTGGCTCAGTGGATAAAGAAGCTGCCCGATCAGGAGGTTGGTAGTTTGATTCCAGCATCCCCATCTTGAGCAACATGCTGACGCCCATGCCAGCCTGATGATCTGAGGATGGGTTGGAGTGAATGTGACTCATGATAGTTTGTGTGGTTTGTACAGAACCAGTTTACGAAATCCCATGCAAACTCTGCAATAAAACATACATAGAAAAAAAACGGACGCCAACTCAACACACGAACAATAGAACATAGAAAGGAGTGTGAGAAAGAAACAAGTCGAAGACACACAAGAGCAGCAAAAGAAGAAGCAGAAAGCACAATAAAGAAGTCAGCCGTAACAGATCACTGCACAAGAGAAAACCATATAATGGACTGAGACAACACAAGGATCATAAACACCAAACAACAGAAATACAAAAGTTGGATAAAGGAAGCTATAGAGATAAGGAGACGTGGATGTGGGACCATGAACAGAGATGATGGAGTTTACTCATTGGATCGCGCATGGGACTGCATCATTGGAGAGGGGAGAGCGGGCAGCAGAGGGTGACAACGTCCTCTGCTGCCCGTGGATAAATGAAGTGGAAGAACTACGTCAGCTCTGAAGATGTTTGCAGACGCAAATGAAACCATCAGCAAGGTAAAGAGAAACCTTATCTGTGTTTAAAAAAGAACCAAAAATGGAATTAGAAGACAAACACAGCAAGAACGTACAAAAGAAACTAGAAAGAACAACACAGGTAAATACACAAGGGCATTAGGCTATTACCTTGCCTTGTACGACTGCTCTCATGACCTACATGCAACTGTTTTTGTTCTACATGTTTGTGTGCCTATCCCTGGTCATCTTTGCCGCAGAGACAATTTTCTATGCTCCAGGACACTGGGGCAATGACAACACATTTTATTCTGATTCAGCATTAAAAAATAATAAAAATAGAAAATAGAGGATTGACTTTCCAAGAAGAAACGTTTTAAGAGACACGGACATACAAATGTGCATCTGGGTATTGCACAGGTACTGATTATAGCTCTAATGTTAGGATTACAGTTAAACTGTGATGTTATACAGTCTTACTGCAGTAGGAATGAACGGCCTACAGTAACACTCTGATCTGCATCTTGGGTGTCTCAGTCTACCGCTGAAGGAGCTGCCCATGGTCCTAGCAGGTGACTGAGCTGTTGCTAAGCTCTCCTTTTGCATAAAACTCATTTCCACAAGGATCTTAGCACAGAAGCTAGCAGTCAGACAATGGCTGCAGACCGTGTTAGGATGCTACTACTGTATATCCTGGAAGATCACATCCTGCTAGCACTATGCGGGTGGCGTGATGGAGCCGTAGGCTAGGAATGAGGCCTTGCATGGTCAGTTTTGCAAATTCTCGATAATCCAACCAGGCTGACACTTGTGGACCATACATCAAATGAAAAGCAGCTGTAGTGTTCCATTTAGAACCCCCTTGGACTGCTACTGCATTAATACATCACCATGCCAATGCTGCAGGAGTTCTAGCATGCTCAACATCACAGTAAATGTATTACACTCCATCATGTGGCCCACTGAGTTCTCATTATGTTCCCTAAAATTTCACCAAGACTTTGCATAGATCATCCATATTCTGGCAGATTTTATTTTTTACATTGTAGCAGGCTCTTTAGTCAGTGCCATAGGGTCAAACTTTCTAAATGAGCTCCGCTCTAAAATGCTGTAGATGCCAATGCAGATAGCAACGCCAATTTAAGGTTTCAAAACTCAGTTCCATCTTTCATGAAGCATTCTTTAGGAGTCAACAACAGAAATGACAAAAATCTCCCACTAGAATGTAAGTGAAATTAGACCATATGTCTTGGCCTCAGCTGTAACACACTTATCATCTACGATGGAGCTGAGATCAGACAGCTCACCGGTGGTTGAAATTAAAGTGTGGAATCTGGGATGCGTGTCATCCTGGAGCTGGTTTCATTAGAGACTAACAAGCATGACATTCACAGGTAGCAGTGTGTTAGACGGCAGCAGAGTTCTCAGCAGTTTTGACATTGAACCTGTAATTGGCGATGGTCTGTGAGATGATGCAGTGTGAGATTCCACCATAGTTCTGTTGTTCATATGCCGCCTTGGTACGGTGATGATCTCTGAGTGTCAGACAAACAATGGCTGCAGAGCAGAGGAAATGTGGAAGGATTTCCTCTCCTACGCTGGAGAGGAAATTGCCTGCAGTGAAAGATAGAGAGCAACTTTTCAGGACCATGCTTTTGTAAAACAAAGTAAAACATTGGTCTTTAACTGTTAAAACTTTGACATATGCACAGACTTTAACTCTGTTGAGTTTGGACTTTTCTTTGCACTCTTGACACATTAACACACATGTAAGTGTAAGGTATTTTCCCTCACTGTCAGGGGACACATCGTCCTGACCACCAGCTCAGCTTACGCGTGCTTCAAGCTTATAAACAGAAGTTAAGATCAAGATCTCATGTGCCTGAAGGTGATGGTTGTTAGACTTAATGAGACTCTGCATGGAAACAGTAGGAGCTGTTCTGTCCTGTACTCCCTGAAGCAGGTGAACTTCCTGTTTGCCTCGAATTCAACTGAAAAGCTTCTCTTGACTCAGCGACTTCTGCTCAGGATAACTGGGACTTTTCAGCAGATGGTGCTGTTGGGATTTCTGGTGAGTTTCCTGTTAAACAAGAAATGCAATGCACCTTTTCCAGATGGAGCTCCAAACCCAAACTTCTTTTATCTAGACTCAAATCACCCATTGCATAATAAAGTTATTAATGGGACTTTTTTCTGTGAAACCCTATAAATGTGACTAATGTGTACATTTAAAGCCTTGATGTCTCTTTAACGCACCGCATGAAGATCTGCTCGTTATTAGAAAGCGCTTTGAGCTGTCATTAATGTGAAATAGCTGCTGTGATCCGATGGTGAAACGAGCATATGTCCTGGGGGGAATTACCATGGGTAACTGTCTATGCACTGATTAGGCAGCTGTCACTAGAGGCCTAGTTGCCACGGTAACTGTCCTCTGTCACCTTGTGGTCTTCTTCGCTTCCCGCTGCTCTCCACTCTGATCTGCACTTCTTTACACTCTTCTTGTCTCATTTTTTGTTTTGAAAGGGCAGCTGTTCACTTGTGTTTGTCTGTCTGCGGCTGTGCTGCGGGTGCAAGTGGACATACGTCTGTGTGTAATTGACAGCATCCTTGTGTTATCGCACGCTCACACAGGGTGGCCGCTGCCTTCCCTGGTGACGGACCGTGATGCCAATTTGTTGCAACAGCAAACAGCAAGGCTGTCACTTCTAAGCTGAACAAACAGAAAGATAAAGAGCTGGTCCCAGTTTATTTCACCTTTTCTCTCTCATTCCTTTATAAAACCTGCCCTTCATTCTCCACAAGCTGAAAACTCGTCTACCATCGACCTGTATCGGTCCAATCCCAAGTGTAGGATTAACTGATGAGAGAAACATCTAAAACATCTTTTCTAATACTTAATTTTTTACTCTAGTTCACTGATTAACATGATTTAAGAACAATTACACAAGCGTGTGGCACAACACAGGAGAGCTAGTCAACACGATGACTCCCTCTCAATAGGGGCTAATGACTCATCAGGGGATGGAGAGGAGGGGTACCCAGAGTAGTTTCAGCTCGTTAAATAACAACAGACAGCTACAACTGAAACACCTCACTCTCTCATATTCCAGTCAGAATGGACAAAGCTCCTCGGATGAGAAGCGAAACGTCTTCAAGTAAACAAAGAAGTCCAGTTTGCCTTCATTTCAACCATTTTGGGTTACCATGGCCTGGGTGACTGAGAAGACTCACAAGCCAAACTAAAATGAAGTATCACTCACACAGTTCTACACTGGTGGAGTCCGAACGTGTGGATTTTTGCTTTTGGCACTTTAGCCTAATGTTAACTTAGGCTGTTCCTAATGTTCTACACCCAAGGAGCTCCTGTAGATGGATTTTATATTTACGATTGTCTTTTCTCATCTTAAATGTAATTAATAACTTCTCTCAGGCCTCTAGATTAAATATAAATGTCAAGAAATGTGAATTATTGGCAATTAAAGATTGTGCAATTGATGTTATCTGCAACATCCCCGTCAACCAAGAGGTCAACTACTTGGGTATATTAATTAACAGAGACCTATAACTTTGCTCTAATTACACAAAAAAACTAAAGCAAAACTCAACCAAAGGCTCCAGAGGGATTTATCACTGAAAGGTAGAGTGCTGATTACCAAAGCTGAAGGAATATCCAGATTTTCTTATGCTGCTACTAGTTTGCATTTAGATAGTAAGATCTGTAAAGATATTGATCGTATACTTTTTAACTTCTATGGAAAAACGTACACACTATATTAGAAAATCTGTTGTGATGAATAACTATGAATCACGTGGACTTCCTTTTCTGGATTTTTCTACCCTAAATAACACATTAAATATCTACTGGGCCAGACACTTTTTAAAGAACCCTACTTCTATCTGGAACCTTATACCATTTCATGTTTTCTCTTGTTTTGGTGCCTTTTACTTCATTCTAAATTGTAACTATGATGTTGAGAAACTCCCTGTAAAACTCTCATCCTTCCATAAGCAGGTCCTCTTAGCATGGTCCCTTATCTGGATCAATGGAGATCTTTTAATTAAAACAGATCACTCTTCCTAGAGACTTGAGTGCAGAACGAGGTCCTGCTGGTGGCACACCTACTTAATAAGGATGGACAGCTGCTTGGCTAGAACAACCTCTTCTCAAGATATGGCTTTCCTGTCAGTTCCCAGGAATTCTCAATGATGCTGAATGCCATATTCTCAGGAACTTTAATGCTGTTTAAAAAATTGTGATAATTTGCCATCTACTCAGTTTAAACTACCAGGTCCAACTGAATCAGCAGAGGGGAAAATTTGCTTTTTACAAAGACATGGTAACAGCAATAAACAAATTCACAGTTTGTTTCAAAAAGATATTGTTTCGCACCCACATGTCACATCATGCTGGAATCGCTATGTTCCAGATATCACCTGGAAGACAGTATGGATACCCCCCCCCCCCGTAAATATTTGTTAACAAATAAAGTAAAAGAAATGTCCTTTCAAATCCTTCGTAAAATTTACCCTGCAAAGCAATACATGATGAAATTTAAAAGAGACATTAATGTTAACTGCCGTTTTTGTGGAGGTCATACAGAAACTGTTACTCATCTGTTTTGGCACTGTTTTTACATGCAATGGTTTTAGAAGGAGTTCAGCAGGTTTATTGTTCAGCATATTTTTAAGGATTCTTCTTTAAGATGGCAAAATGTGCTACTTTGTTTTTTTTTTAACCCCCCAAAAAGTATGAGGATATTTTCTGTGTAATAAACTTGTTACTGCTCCTGGCTAAATTCCATATCCATAAATGTAAATTTGCTAATAAGATGCCATATTTCCCATATTTTCTTAAATATGTAGAACTATATATAAATACAATTTCTCAGTCATCTAACAAAAAAGCTCTCAAAACAATTGATGTTTGTGGATTTTTACATATATTTGTATAATTAATCCACCTGGCTGAATGTTCTCTTAAATGTAATCATCTGTGTACCTCATGTGTTATCTTGATGTATACTTGCACTTTCTTAAATAAAGTAAAAAAAAAAACGTAATCATAGACATAGATCATACATCTATGTCTGTGGGCTGGGTGGTCCAAATTCAGGGGCTGCATGCGTGCCTATAAGACGTCAAAGAGCCGCGACGGAGACTGTCCAAATTCAAAGGCCCAATCCCAATGCTCGCACTGCTCCCTGTGGACTTCAGCAAAGTACACTTTGAGAAAGTGTGCTGTAAGGCTTTCAGTGTGTAGTTCACAGGTGTGCAAATAATTGCAGAATTGAGACAGGGAGCATTGCATCATCGATCGCATCGCATGCCGGGATGCATGTATTACTCATACATTGCTCCACTCACTCCTGCCATCATACATTGGACCTTGTGCTGACTTATGGCATAGAGTGTGAGGAAATAAAGATCTTTCCACATAATCCAGTCCTCTTGGACCACTTTCTGGTGACCTTTGAGTTTTTATAAATGAGTTCTCGAGACATGAAAGTATATTTCACTATAGTCGGTCTCTATCTGACAACGCAGTTGCATCTTTTAAATCAACTGTTCCATCTTTACTGTCCTCAGCATCTCAGAGGCATGTAGCAGAGGGCAATATTTTCAGTTCTAGCCCCTCACAAATTGATGCCTTAGTTCATCATGTTAATTCCTCTTTACGTGTGGCATTAGATGATGTTGCCCCTTTAAAAAAGAAGGTAATTAGGGACAGGAAGTTGGCTCCCTGGTTTAATTCTCATTTACGAGCCTTAAAACAAAACTCTAGGAAATTGGAGAGAACATGGTGGTCTATGTACCATGAGGAGGCCTACCTGTCCTGGAAAAATAGTCTTGTGCTTTATAAAAATAAGCTTCAACAAACTAGAACTGCTTATTTCTCAGCATTAATTGAGGAGAATAAGCATAATCCTAAATTTCTTTTCAGTACAGTTGCTAAACTTACACAGAATCATAGCTCTGAGCCATCTATTCCCTTAGCCCTCAGCAGCAATGACTTCATGGGATTTTTTTTACAAATAAAATTAATTCTATTAGAAACAAAATCTTTAGCATCCTCCCTAATGCAATTTCTTCTTCCTCAGTAAGTGAGGCAGCTTCAGAGGTGACTGCAGAACCTCATCTGTGCTTGAACCGTTTTGATCCAGTTGAGCTTTCAGAGTTATCAAAAATATTAGCTTCATCTAAACCTTCAGCTTGCATTTTGGATCCAATCCCAACCAAATTATTTAAAGAAGCATTTCATTTGGTTACTGCCCCCATTCTAGATATAATCAATCTATCCTTTGTAAATGGATATGTACCACAGGATTTTAAGGTTGCTGCAATCAAATCTTCACTTAAGAAGCCTTCTCTGGATCCAGATGACCCAATGAATTATAGACCAATATCTGACCTTCCATTTTTATCCAAAGTCCTGGAGAAAATAGTGGCCATCCAAGTATGTGAGCATTTAAACACTAATGCTCTGTTTGAGGAATTTCAGTCTGGTTTTAGAGAGTATCACAGCACTGAAACTGCATTAGTGAGAGCTACAAATTATATTCTCATGGCCTCAGATAAGAATCTTGTGTCTGTTCTAGTCTTGTTAGATCTCAGTGCTGCCTTTGACACAGTTGATCACAATGTTCTTTTAGAAAGACTTGAACATGTTGTGGGGATCAAAGGAACAGCGCTAGGCTGGTTTAAATCCTACCTGTCTGATAGATTTCATTTTGTAAATGTACATGATAAATCTTCTTCATACTCCAGGGTCACTTGTGGAGTACCACAGGGTTCCGTGCTTGGACAAATTCTTTTTACTATGTATATGCTCCCAATTGGTAAAATCATTAGACAGCATGGGATAAACTTCCACTGTTATGCTGATGATACTCAGTTATGGTTTTCCATTAACCTTGATGAACCTAATCGGTTGGGTAGATTACAGGCTTGTCTTGAGGACATAAAAAATTGGATGACTCTAAACTTTTTGCTTTTAAATCAAGACAAGACAGAAGCTCTCATTTTGGACCAGAAATCCAGAAAAGGAAATTGTTTAGTCAATCACCTGACCTGAATGACATTACATTAATCTCTGAGAACAAAGTAAGGAACCTTGGAGTTATCTTTGACCAGGACATGTCATTCAAATCCCACGTTAAACAGGCTTGTAGGATTTCCTTTTTCCACCTTCAGAATATTGCTAAGATTAGAAGCATCCTTTGTAGGAGTGATGCTGAAAAACTAGTTCATGCATTTATTACATCAAGAAAGGATTACTGTAATTCATTACTCTCAGGAAGTCCACAGAATGTAGTTAAAAGTCTTCAGCTTGTCCAAAATGCTGCAGCTAGAGTTCTGATGAGAATTAAAAAGAGAGATCATATCTCTCCTGTCTTGGCTTCCCTACATTGGCTACCTGTTAAATTCAGAATAGATTTTAAGATCCTTCTTCTCACATATAAAGCTCTTAATAATCAAGCTCCATCATACATCAGTGATCTGATTGTTCCATACGTTCCTAACCGAGCACTTCGCTCTCATACTGCAGGTTTACTGGTGGTTCCCAGAATATCTAAAATTAGGATGGGAGACAGATCTTTTAGTTATCAGGCTCCTCTCCTGTGGAACCAGCTCCCAGCCTTAGTCCGCGAGGCAGACACCTTGTCTACTTTTAAGAATAGGCTTAAAACATTTTTATTTGATAGGGCCTATGGTTAAAATCTGATGTTAGCCCAGATCTGGACAAGTGTGGGAGTAGAGGGAGGTGGAGTGTACAGTCGGTAAAGACGACTCTCCCTTGCCCTGCCTCCAACATGCCTCCATCTAAATAGGATAGATTATCCTGAGTTATCTCTGTAATTATGCTGCTATAGGCTTAGACTGCTGGAGGATACACTGACCACTTTTCACACTCTACTACTTTCTTCTACAATCTGCTCTTTAACTGTATTATTTTCTGCAATTCAGCTGTTAACTTTATTTTCTCTGTAAGTGTTTTTTCTCCCCAGAAGAAGCTGCAATGATGTTCTGCTGAAGCTGTGGTGGCCTCATGGAGGGGGCCATCGTCTAGCACACTGCTGCTAACCACTTAAACATTCTCCCTCTCCTAATAATAACTTTTTGCTTTCCTTGACGTTGGATGTGCTACTGCTGGGTTACCCGTTTAATTATAGATCCACTAGGATAAATACAATAAAGTTTATCTCTCACCAAATAGAATATTTACTAAGAAATCACAATATAACTATACACACATTACTTTGTCTTTGTGTGTGTGTGTGTGTGTGTGCGTGCGTGTGTGTGTGTGTGTGTGTGTGTGTGTGTGTGTGTGTGTGTGTGTGTGTGTGTGTGTGAGTGTGTGTGTGTGTGTGTGTGTGTGTGTGTGTGTGTGTGTGTGTGTGTGTGTGTGTGTGTGTGTATGTGCCTGCTCTGTCTTCTCGATACCCAGTGAGTCGTGGAGGATGGCTGCTCATACTGAGCCAGGATCCTCTGGAGGTTTCTTCCTGTTAAAAGGGAGTTTTCCTCTCCACTGGCGCTATATGCTTGCTTAGTATGAGGATTTGCTGGGTTCCTTATATAGGAAACATTATTTCTGATTGGCTTAATGAACTGACCTGAATTGGAATGTTTATTATGTGAAGTGCCTTGAGACGACTCTTGTCGTGATTTGGCGCTATATAAATAAACTTGAATTGAATTGAATTGAATTGAATTGAATTGTGGGAGCCAAAAGCTGTGTTCTGTACATGATGTGCTACATCCTGTTTTCAGTCATGTTTGTATCATTTCCAGTATGACTAACATTTATCAGTAAGACTAACATTTATCTGAATGTTTATCTGGAAGTAAAGAGCAGCAGATGGTTCCTGTTTTGTAGAGGTTTGCTGGGAATGGGGAGACTCCCAAACAGTTTCAATTCACGTCTATGTGAAAGACTCGTCTCCTGAGGTGTCTTGAGCCCCCTTCAGACAGGCCATGAAAAACGGAAATGTTCCGAACTCTGTCCGTAAGACCTTTGTGTCTGAATACAAACATCCAGATAACGTTTTCCGTAATTTAATCGGACAACGCCCCTAGTAACAGGTCCGGGCTTGTTACGGACAAGGTGGCTGCTTCAGACTGGTGAGGTCAAGTTCCGGACAGGGAGGAGGAGGGGCAGAGTCGGCTTTGCCGACAGGCGACACAGGCGGCTGCCTGGGGCGCCATCTGATGGACAGGGCGCAAAAAAATAAAAAAATAAAATAAATTATTAAATTTATGTTTGTTATATGAAAAGCACTCTCTACCTACTCAAAATTCCCATCTGAAATGACATGAAATTAAAACATCAATATTTAAATTCTAATGATCTTGGCTGCATGACGAGCTCCCGCTTGGGCCACCGCTCTGATGCATTTGACCGTTAAGGGTGCTGTAGATCACGTGTGTGGGTAGCACTGTAGAAGGACATCCTGTTGTCGCGTTTAAACTTTTGATATTTTACGATGAAAAGAACACCTAAGCCATCGGGATCAGCATTCCGAAAGCGAAGGAAGGAGGAAGAAAACAAAACGAGCCCAAAGCAGAGGTATGTAGACTTTATAAATTTGGCAAAGGAACTTTTTACGTTACAATTTTAGCTAACTACCTCTCCTGCCACACACGGTCCATGGGCAACACAATACAGTATCTCATAAACTTTAACCAATTAATTTTACTTTTGAATCGTCGTGTCCAGATGCAGTGAGACAATATCTGCAGCCTGTCGACAGGCACATGTTGACACCACGGGTGGCGGGACTGTCTTCTACACCTGTTGAGTCTCACTGTGATCATGAAGAATGTAAGATTATTTTTTACCGTTTTTGGAGTATGATTGCAGTCTTTTTATGAACTTCGATTCAAGTTTTAAGTAGGCATACAATATGAATTTAATATTTTCATATCAGAAGAACGTTAGGTGTGGGTGTAGCAAAATTTCAACTTTGTACGACATATCGGGCGGGCGGCACCACCGCGGCCGTGGCGGAGACTCCCCCGCTGCCGCCACCGGGCCCGGCGGGGAGTGAGAACTGCCTAAACACAGCATGACATCTTATACCGTCTCTTTCTTGTTTACGCTGCAGCGTCTTCATCCAGGCATCACGCAGCAGCAGCACATTTACTGAGCTACAATCTCAGCATCTAGAACCAGGTGAGTAAGTTACTTGTTAGGCTATTTGTAATCAGCAGTAGAAATGGACTTTTTCAAATTAAACGGCTTATCACATTGATATGCAAAATTAATTTATTTAAATCTACACCAGACACTTGTTTTTGGCACAATCAGTGCAGCATTGATTTAGCATTGAGAATATTAACTAATCTGAACACATCTGAAATTGTCTCCTTAAGATGTTATTGTCAATTAGGCTGTAAATTTGTAAAAAAAAAAAAAAAAAAAGGATGGACGTTAGTTTTTGTGACATAATGAGTCATCTTCAAGGCATAAAGGTTTATGCCCTGAAGAAGGTCGTACCGAAACGCGTCGGCGTTTCCTTGTTTAATAAATGAAAACCTCAGAGTGCCTCAGATCACCGGTTCTTCTTCCTCATATTCTAAATTTATTTGATGCTGAAGAGCACCTGAGAGTGAGACATACATTTTTTCAAATATTCCCCATGGATGCACTCACTTCCACATGTTTTTGATAATTGTATTCATGTTTTCATAGAACAGATTAAAAAAAGATGAATAAAATAAAAAGTCCAGTAACATTAAAAATAATGAAAATCATCACTGCACATGGCTGAGGAATACTGAATGTGAAAGTGGCACTGTTCTTAATTCATGCATCAGAGGGTTAAGTTGCTTTGTGTGTGTGTGTGTGTGTGTGTGTGTGTGTGTGTGTGTGTGTGTGTGTGTGTGTGTGTGTGTGTGTGTGTGTGTGTGTGTGTGTGTGTGTGTGTGTGTGTGTGTGTGTGTGTTTATTTTCTCACAGAAGAACACCACACCAGCAGACTCAGTGCTCCAATCCAACAGCCTGAAGAGACACCATCATCAGCTTCAACAGGTGTCTGTGAACATGTATGAGCTGCTGGCCCCATGGATCCTGCTGACTGGCCACAGCAGTAGAACAAAATGGAAAGTAGAACTTTCTTTATGATGACACTTTGATATTTGAGTTTTGCTTTTGATTGCACAGTTTAATGTTGCTTTTGATTTTGCACCCCCCCCCCCCCCCATGACATTTGCACGACATTTGGAGTTGTTGGTTATTGTAATATTCTCAGGTATATCTTTCAAGCTTACATTTATTCTTCAGGCTGTTGACTTTAAAGAGTTGCTGTGTGAGTATTTAAAATAAAAAATTAGTAAGTAAGGAATAACTGTGGAGTTGCTTTTTCCAATGTGTGGTGGGCGGGTGGACTTGGGTTTGGGTGAGAGGCGTGCAGGCGGGGGGGCAAATGGGCAGTCTCGCCTTGGGCACCAAATTACCTTGAGCCGGCCCTGAGGAGGGGACCGGGGACGCTTTGCGCACCTAGATAGGCCGCTGCTGTAGCATGCGGCGAACCATGGCAGCTCGCTTCCTACGGTACCGCTTAGACGCGCGACGGAGCGCTTCACACCACTTCAGTGATTCCTTTAACCATTGAGCTTCATCATCCAGGTCTCTTATGCATCTTCGTGTGCGCAGAAATATGCTTAACATAAGTCCGACCCCCCCCCCCCCCAGACATCTGGAACTTTTCCCTGCTGTGTGAAGGCAGCCGAAAGGACAAGTTCCAGTACAAAAGTGGTGTGTCTGAAAACACAGTTCCTGTTAAAAACCGGATTGAATTGTCCACACATGTTCCAGAATGTCTATCTGAAAAGGGCTTAAGACTGACGTCAGCAAAGTGTACAAATGGTCCCTCATTTTGATGTGAAGAGGGTTTTTTAGAGGAGGTGCTGCCGAAGCTGAGCATCTTGCTGTCCCAGACAACTTTGGTTGTATAACAGATTGTAAAATAAAGCCCTGCGCTGTTTGACGGACAAACTTGTCTAATTCTCTTGTGTCTTGTTAAAATCCATGAACCACAGTGTCAATGTAGTTGTTTTTCAGGAGGAAGTTTGTCAAATGCTGGGACACGATCTTGAAGAAGATCATGCTTTTAACACTGAGCAGCGAAATGATACGAAACTGTTCAATGTTACAAGACCCCTCTTCCTTCGGGATCCAAACTCCCTTAGCATACCTCCATTGTGCAGCAACTTTCCCTCTCAGCCACATCACCTTCATGAACTCCCGGAGTCGTCTCAGGAGCTTCGAACACTGCTTATACTGTAGACCTTGTAAGGGGTCCCGCTGGGGCCAGGAGCAGAGCTAGATCTTGCTGCTCTATCAGTTTATTCCACCTCCTTCAGTGTTGTGTCTCTGGTTCGGGAGGTGCTACCAGCCCCCTAAACAGTCCAAGCAGGGTCTGAAATTTAATTTTTTTCTCACCGGCCAAGTTGGCCGGTAGATGATGAAAATCTACCGGCCAAGCATATTTTTTACCGGCCTAAATTCTAAATGATTTAGATTTACCTAAAGCATGTTATTCTATATTATGTTGATTCCAAACAGAGTGACAAAATAATTAAAACTTCAATTAATAAGAAAAACAACTATTTTGTCATTTTTATTATTTATTTTTAGAGATGTTTTTATGAACTCTTTCATTGAAATCTAGTCAGACTCCTTGTTTTCTCTGTCCATGAAGTCTGGCCTCCTGCTTCTGACACCATCTTTGTGCCAAAGCATTACAGCCTCATTTGGGTCCTAGTCCTTGATCTCTGGAGAACACAGCTGCACCATGAGAATATCTGAAAGTGTGTCAGGGCTAGGGTTGTCATGGTAACCGGTGTAGCGGTAAACCCCAGTAAAAAAGTTGACAATAATAATAACCGTCTTGTTTAAAAAAAAAAATTATCTCGGTGGATTACCGTGGCTGCGGTGTAGGCGTGGTGACCCTTACCAGCCACCGTATCATCTGCTGAAGTTGCCGGCGGCACATGCGCACTTTGTTGTTTACGACCAAAACTTTCTTTAAGCTAAAGCTGAAATAATGGCCAGAGGAGACGGCAGCACTCAGGACATTTATTATCCCTCAAAGAAGACAAAGTCGGAAGTATGGGCATTTTTTGGATATTTGAAGAATGCCGAGGGACAGTTGTCTGTGAAAGGCAGCAACGCTACGTGGCCATCATAATGTAGCCACTTTCTCACGACTCCGCCGTCTCCAGTTCGCCACTTTTCACAAAATCTTCTGGTTGCCACTGGTCCTGGTGGTTTTTCTTCCAGTTCGACGAGTTTTCTTTTGGAAGGCTGGCTGACTCCAGTTAAAAACCGCCACATTTCACCGCTAGTTTTCACACGAAGCTAACTGCTAACTTGATAAACTGATTGAATGGGATAGGTGGAAATGACGTTGGATGCGGCGCTCACGTTTCGCGTACGTTTGTGTAAGTTGTATGCAGGCGGGAGGAGTATCAGAAATCCATGGAAGATGACTGATAAACATAACTAATTTGGTGCAAACATTTACTCGCCAGGTGGCAGGTAGAGCTCAAAAATTTACTCGCCAAATGGAGCAATTTGCTTGCATTTGGCGAGTGGCGAGTGTTAATTTCGGACCCTGAGTCCAAGGTTGAGGTCCCTCATGGTGTCACATAAAGTGGAGTGGAGATGATTGTCGATTTCCTCTACCGGGCACACGAGGTGGCCACTTCGCTTCTGTCCCAGTAGTTTCTTGATGAAGCCGAAGGGATTGCAAATGAAGGCACTTCGCTTTCTAGCCCTCTCTTAGCCCTTCCTTCGGTGCTGCTCTGCTCTCCTCAGTGAGATGAGTCTCCTACTTATGATGTTTGTGAGTTATGTAGTGCAAGCCTGTCTTCTTCCTTGGTCATCTTGAACTGACGTCTCAGGGATTTTAGTTACTCATTAAACTGCAGATTTCTGGGCCCATGTTGCTCTTTAAACGTGTGATATGCCAGCCTTAGAACAAAGGGGTTCAAACAGCAGCCCTCAAATCCAGGACGACCTGTAACACACCCGATATGAGCTGCAGGGGGCTGCAGAGCCAGCAGCAGCTTCCTGATGAGTTGGAGCTCTTAACAGCACACACTGTGAATGATGCTGTCCATTGCTTCACAGATGCTACACTGACACCTGAACAATAGAGATGACATAAATCAGCAATTAATGTTATGAAAAAGTAGATGATTACTGAGCATTAGCAAATTAGCTAATAGCACATAGCCAGATAAAACCACTACTTGGTAGTATGTTTAATTATCAAAATAGTAAGCACTTCAGCTGCTTAACTTAGTCAACTTCCCAGTCCCTTTGCTTTATATAGCAGTGTTTATACATATTTAATCACATTAGGCAACACCCTACTCCTAAATAAAAGTGTTTTGGAAACTCACTTACCAGTTCATGTTGCCCAGTCTGTGCACATTTTGACTTTCCCACGACTCAGTATTCCTTCTAACACCATTTACATAATCCCTCTCTTGACTGCCAACATTAGGTGTCACAGTTGGCTCAAAATTATATGGTTGTGGACCTTCAGTACCCAAATTGTGGGTGAATTCTTCCTCTGATTCTGGCGACATCTCCCGGTAAAACTCCGTGTAAACAGCAACTAATGAAGCGAACGACTTCTCCCTCCTACGTCACTTCCAGTTTTTTACCAGAAGGCGCTGTTTTTCAAGCATGTCATGAGAAACCCAATAGGAGAAACCAAAGCATGCTTTTATAATTTGAACTCAGTCGTAATTATGTTCAAAACACTTCTTATATAGGTCAAGCTATCCAAAAATGCTTAGATAGCTTTAAAGTGGAAGATGGCCTTTAATTATGCTCTGCGGGAGTTTTTAATCTGCTTGTTATTCTGTTTATGTTGTTGGCATTTCTGCTGAACATTAGTCAGTAAAACTGTTGATTCAAAAATAATTTCTCACATACATTTTTTTAAAATAAAACTAAAACGAATAAGAACAATAAAAATATACCCACACTTTTTTCATTTTTGCTTGGTACAGATAAACAAAGAATCTTTCTTCATTTCTGTGCATCAGGTTTTTGTCGGCCTTAAAGCAACCCGACAAAGGCTGTCCTAACACAGGAGGAAAACTGATAGAAGCAGACAGAACATGGATGGTCTTTGCAAGTCGAGGCTGTCAGACATATTCAGAACTGTGGGTGATTGGTCCACAATGAGTTTGAGCAAAGTTTCCATAGCACTAGAAAGCACATTGTGTAGAACAACCTAGCATCATGTTTCAGTAGCATGTGTATAGGTTGTGGAGTCTGTTGTAAACAACGCATGATAAATTATAACATCTCATCATTTATTTGGAAAAAAAATTAGACTAACATTTGACTTAATAGCTAGTCATTACAGCTTTTCTGAAGAACCATATCAGGTATTTGTGCTCATTAATTTTGCAGCATCTTTCTGGCTTTTTGAGGTTTGTTGGTTCTTGTCCCAAAACACTCTGAAGGTTCTACCACAGCTTGTCATCTGGGTGAGGTTTATTTAAATTGAGCTTCCTTTTTCCGAACTTGAGGGTTATTAGTATTGTTGCTTCCTGGCTAGCCTTGGGAAGGAAAAATGAGTGGTAATATTTAGTTATGAGTGTTCAACAACTCATAATATGAACAACCCACTACCAGTCAGCTAATGAGCTGGAAACTTAACCAGTCTGTTTAGAATTAGGATATCTCCTTGTGATACACATACATACTGTTTGTGAAGCAGAAACAGAAAACAATGGGACCAGAAAGACAATTACATGAAAATAGCTGCAGTTATTAATTTAATTTAATCACTAAATCATCCCTAAATGTTCCAGAAACTCAAAGGCAAATGGAGTTGCACAAACATCATACATAAAGATCACATTCAGAACAGACACACACACTCGTGAGTGCAAGGGCGGAAATCCCATTTCAATTTTGGGGGGGACAATAAACAGTAAAACTTCAGAGAGTAATTTTTGGGGGGGACATGAAAAAAATGCTCTCTACATACAACACTGTATGTCCTTATAAGAGACTGACCTGAGACTCTGTACCTGTGTCTGACAGGCTCTGGCTGCCTGTGCTCAAGTGACTGGACTTCGCCTAATGAAACCGTTTAGAAAAAATTTCATTTCTTTCTTATAGATGTCTTTATCAAAATGCAAGTTTCTGGAGCATTAAAAAAACGACCTGATGTCTGCCGTTTTTTGTTTCTCTGCCATTTCAACTGACCTGGTCTGCTGACAGTTGGACAGCAACACACACACAGATGGGATATTGTCATTAGAGCGGAGCTGGAGGATATTGATCAACAATAATATCTTGACAATTTTGTACATCTCCATAAGCATCCTTTCTTTTTGTTTTCATTTCAATAACAAGATAGTGGTTTAAAACGGAATAAGAAATTCAGAATAAAGATTTAAAAGTAGATCGTTAATAGTTGAAGCAACATGTCCTGAAATGACACGGCTATTAGCTGACCAACAGCTACACGTGTGGACGGATGCAAAGCATTAATTTTAAGTACTAAAACGTATCTAACTTTTTCACAACAAAGAGAGAGAACATAAATGTCAAATTAAAATTTTATTAAATCACATAACATGAAAGCTACTAAAATCCAAATAGTTCCATATTGATTTTAATATATTTGAAAATTTCCTTCTAAATATGGCTAGAAAAAATAACAACCTTCAAATCAGCTTTCACAAGTCAAGTATCAAAATGACTGAAATCTCTTTAATAAATCATAGAAATGTTTGTAGGCTATTAGAGAATAACTCTGTAATATTTAATAACTTTATCTAAGTCCTACTGAACGAAAAGATACACAACATTTAAAAATATATTCTTGAAATATTTGTTTCATTTTAATAATAAAAATTAAAAACATTTACTTTACAAATACACTAAACATATACATACTCTGTAGTTTATCTTTCAGTTTAATCGATCTCTCACTTTTCTCAGTTTTCATAGTGTTTTTGTGTCTACGTTCTTTTACACTGAGAGCTTTGCCTCCACCACACATTTGCTGCTACCAGCTCATCCCTAAGCTACATGGTGCACCTGCACTTTGACATATTGTAAACAACTGCAGAGCCTGGGGAAGATGGGATAAGAGCGGTTAAACGCTGTGGTTTTCCATACATCGGACCAGTTAGTTTTGATTCTACCATATTCATCTGCTAAATAGGATGAAACGCGGACATTTTCATCAATCTATAAATGCTCCACAGATTCCAGGGGCAGACCGTGAAAGCGTACGTGTCCGGAAAAAGGAACTTTTGATCACCTTAGTGAATGGAATAATAATAGTGGAATAATCCTGGAATGACCAGAGAACATGAAGTGACAACTTTTTTTTACTGTGGTGGTGGTGGTCTGTCATAAAGGGATCTCCGGCCGGTGATCAAAATCTAAAGATAATCGGTGTCTATGTTTGACATTTATGACCACATCTGACTTACATATTTAAGTTTGTAGAACAAGCGTGTGATGAATGACTTACTGCTGGAAACCGCTGGCTTTTTGATTCCTGACTCCCGTGAGCCGGCGGGCTGCTGTGAAGCTGTGAGCGGGGTAGAGCCGGCAGCCCCGCCCGTTGGAAACAGCGTGTGTGGACCGGCCGTACCAACTTGAGGAATTGGGGGGGGGGGGACTATAATTTCTCAACAATTAAAAACACATTGTTTTGTATTTGCAGACTAACTTTTACGTTGTGGTTTTAGGAAATAATACAGGTTTACTGATAGCATTTATGTGTTTACAATAACTTTTGTGGGGGGGACAACTTTGTGTGAGGGGGGGACGCGTCCCCCCGTCCCCCCTGGGATCTCCGCCTATGCGTGAGTGTGAGATCAGAGTCCCAGGATATCCAAATCCAGGAGCAGCGGCCCCTGAGCCTCAGCAGCATCACCCCCACCCCCCTCCATCTGCTTGTGCTGGAGGTGATTGCCTCCAGGATCCAGCTCTTTACCACAATGTTCATTTAACTTCTACCAAACTATTTTATTCTAATAACATATGACATATATGACACATATGACAGTAGCACTACTATACATACCTGAAACGTGTAAAAAACACAGCAACGTGATTTATTTTAGGACGTCTGTCTATGAAACTATTTTTCTCACCTATCAGTGATTTCTTGCTCTGTTCATTTCCTCTCATCAGATCAGTAGTTGGTCTATCAGGTTATTGACAACCAGCAGGTTTGACAAGATGGCCCTTTCTCTGCATGAATCTAATTAAACACAACTTTCTTACTGGCGTCCTTCCCTCTTCTCCTCACCCTGCTTCCTATTCTCCCTCCCCCATCCCCGTGGTGCACACAGAGCAGACTAATTACTCTGGAGGTTACTGATCAGCAGGCGCTGTCTCAAAATCTCTCAGGAACATACGAGCACACGTGAATCCAGACCACCTTCTGCACCACTGAGGCGCTGCTCTTTAAATATTAGGCTGATTTATGGTTGTTTTTTACCATGCCAGAATGATTCTCTGCTTGAGTGTGTGTGTGAGTCTGTGCATGTGTGTGGGTGGGTGTCTCTTTGATGTGAGGTGTGCAACACAAAGGTGCAGGCACCACCTTGGCCGGTTCTTTTAGATCGGACACACAAGTGCACGAGCCTCCTCTCATCTCTCACACGTATATCTGACATGCAGAAAGATGAAAGGAGGTCAAAACAGAAACCAGCACATAGAAGCAACATGGAGACTCTTTCAAAAACGCCAGCAGACAACACACAGTAACAGCTTCCAGTGTGTTTTTGAAAATATATACGAGAGAAAAAAAAAGTCCTGCAAGAAGTGAGGGCTGAGGTTCCTGATAGGATAAAAATGGCTTTAATGTTACTGAGTGGTGTTGTCCAACTGTTGACCCCATGGCCTTGATCTGCACTTTAAACTAATTCCATGTGGCTTGTGAAGTTTTTCTTTAATAATAAATTAATGATATTAGTTGATCAACCAATCAGAGTGGCTCTTGTTAGTGTGATTGGAGCAATGGTTGGTTCAAACCCAGGCTCTGTCTGCTGTTGTGTCCCTGGGTCAGAAACTTCACCCACTCTGACAGAAAGTAGCTAAAACTCACAAGGACTTATGGGGGCTGGGAATAAGGTGGATAAAGGTCGAGTGTCGCATATTCACTTTCCTCAATGGATGTTTGTTTTCTTTTCTTCACTATCAATCAATCAGTCAATCAACTTTATTTATATAGCACTTAATCCTGCAATACATGCAACTCTAAGTGCTTAACAAATTAAAAAGGCCCCACATACCCACATTCCCTCCCATGAATACAATAAAAACCCCTTCACAACACTCCTCCACCCACCCACACACACACACACACACACACACACACACACACACACACACACACACACACACACACACACACACACACACACACACACACACACACACACATGCCCCCTTCCCCATGGTAAAAAAAAGATATGGTGCAGCACAAAAACTACTAAAGTGCCAGCACGATAAAAAGCAGAATAAAAGTTTATTATTTTAGAAAATAAAAAATATATGCTAAGCAGACCTGAGCCAATTTGGTTTTCTTTACCTGATTAAAGCTGAAAGAACCCTCTGAGTGAACACAAGTTGTGAGGACTCATATTGTTGTCTTTGCCAGCTCTGTTAGTTGTGGATATTTGGTTCCTTTTCGTCAGCTGGATGAGTACAAGGGTGGGCATGTGTTCTGGCAGTCAGTGTGTAGTTTGCCTGGTGGGTCATACTTTATAATTCTTTAAAGTAAAATGTGGTGAAATTAAGGTTTTGTGACAGGTTTTGAGCTGAAAAATGCACTGCTGCCTGATGTGGTGGTTACAAAGGTACTTTCGACTACCTTGTGGTCATATTAGCAAGGTTTCTAATAGTGGTGTGCATCTCTACCTGCCTCACGATTTGATCCGATTCCGATTCCGATTATCTGCCTAACGATTCGATTTGAGTCTGAAATGCATCATGATTCTTCACACAAAAATTTTCATTACTTAATAAAAGCAGTAGAATAGTTTTCAATTTCTTTTTGATTTCGAAATCCCTGAAAAACAGAACATTCATCTATTCACTATAGTGAGCAATAATGTTTAAAGTGTGCTGCCTATAATTACTTATATAATATAAGAAATAATGTTTTCGGTAGAGCAGCTTTAAGATAGAATATTACTGAACTTAAAAATAGTAAACAAATACTGTGTTAAGTGATTCTTTCACATCCAGGATCCCAAAACCGAAATTAGCCCAGACATCCGATTTAAATGTAACGGGTACATCTTTGATTACTGGTAATGTTGGCCCTGTATCCCTGTCCGCCTTTTCTGTTTTAAATTGGCGCTAGGGCAACGCAGCATGTCATTGCAACTCTGCCCCCAGAAGTAATTGTAAAACCTCAAAACTTTATTGTCCTGCATAGACATAGACCAGGGGTCAGCAACCTGTTCCCATCAAAGAGCCATTATTACCCTTTTCCCACAGTAAAGAAAACACTGGGAGCCACAGCAGCCACGGCATTGTGGGCGGGGCCTACCCTCTGACAGCAGAACGCTGCTCACAACAGGTGACAGCAGCCGGTACCGGTCGCTCGTGTACGTCAAAGTTATCTTTCATAAGACGATAATCAATAAAACGATTTATATAAAGTGTATCCAGAAGTTGTAGCCCGTCTCTGCCTACAATATTTTGATATTTTTGACCCTGTTGGTGGTTTTACTGAGCAGGTGCCACTTTTGTCATACGTTTCTTTTTAAAACATGTTTAGACTGTTCAGAATACAAATCCAGGGTCTGTCACATTTGATTGTTGTAATTAAACTTTGTAGGTGGGGAAGGTCAGAAAAGGATCCGATCAATTTGTTTTTCCCTCATTTACAGTAACGGAGATAACGGTGCAGTGTGCCTGGCTCTGGTGTTAATCAAGTTAAATTATATCTCTTTGCAACAATTTTCACAAGAAGACAGAACAGTTAAAAGCAGGGCTTGTGTTGACCGGACAGTTCCCTTATTTGACCGTTTATTTTGATGGAGAAAGAGTAGAAAGAATTACCCCGACGCATGCAGACGAACTGACACTTTATTCTACGCACATCGCAGATGTAGCTAAATCACCCAAGAAAAATTCCCATCTGAACATCTGAGCTGGACACTGAGCTCGGCGCAGCTCGCTGTCAGCGCATACGTACGGTCCACAGCGAGCTGAAGATGTGGAGAGGGGCTTGGAGCACGTCGCAGAACCAGAGCGCATGCAGGAAGATTCCTCCGACTGAAGCGAGACTTGTCACTTAGAAAATGTTCCCTGATTATGAAACTTTGGCTGAATAGCGCCATAATAATTGCTTTGAACATAAGGAATTGTTTATTAAAAAATGAAGCAGTGTAACAGAAAAACTGCATGAAAGGTTAAAAACACAAAGCCTTGTAAGAAGTGGTGCCTGCTGAGATCAGCGGGGGGTTTATCAAGAGATTTTGCCTGTTTTTTTCTGGTCTGTTGCTGGAGGTTATGTTGTGTTGTGTTTTGGAAAAGTGTGTAAAATATCCTGCTGGTGTAACACCAGGCCAGAGCCGAGGCTTGCTCCAAACCACAGAGACTAGTTCTGAGTGCAAGAAACTTATCTACAAATATCTAGATGTATACTACTCTTTTACTGGAGAAGTAAAACTACTAATAGAAATCACCAGCTGGTTGTTCTGCTGTTTCACTTTCTCTTCTGTTCAGTTTTTAACCATAAAACTGAAAAATCGAAATCCTGTGAAAAGAAAACGAAATATTAGGCTGAGGTATCAGCAGTTCTAATGGTGCCTGTTGTGTGGAGAAAAGCTGTTTTAAAGGAGAACTCTGCGGGTTTGGCTTGCTTTTAGCACCCCCTAATGTTCGTTTGTCTCTTTGATGTGCGTTTGCCTTTTTACAGTTTTTCTCGATTGCTAAAACACTAAAAATCCATTGAGTGAAAAAGTTCTCAGTTGCTTGAACTCATTAAGCTCATTAAGCTAACTGTTGAGCCTGTTGTCAAAACCTTAAACAATTTCACACGGCTTAGCAAAACTCTAAAGGCATTCTCTTTCTTTAAACACATTCTGCATTCTAATGTACATGTCATCCATAATGGTAAACACAAGCGGCACACATTTACCCATAACAAGAGCACAAATGTCATTGATTGAACACAATCAGTCAAAATAGATTTCACTTGTTTCAAATATGTGACAACCAATATAAGCAAATTCAGAGAGCAAACAGGTTGTTGAAGGTGGGAATGAGAAAGTGTGACAATGGATAGAAGAATTCATGTGAGAGGACGAGGACGGGTGCGTATGCGAGGTGGGGGATGAGGAGGAGGGCAAGAAAGAGAAAGAGGAGGACGAAGGGGAAGAGCAAGATAAAGAGTCGAAATATCCAACTGAATTTGAGCAACAATCATAGACCATGTTGTTGTCCATTGGCTGACAATGAAGGAATATATTGCATGTGATGTTGATGAAGTGCTGTGGCCTGACCCAGCCCACAGACAAGAAGAGGCCCATTGATAACATGTTTAGTCCTTTGATGTTTTTCATTTCATGTTTTTTTTTTCACTGTCATTGAACACTGTAGCACAATGGACTGCAGGCTGGCTGCAGGCTATATGGTACAATAAACAGATTGTATGGCCCTGAACATTGTGCTTTCTATTTCTTTGGTGTATTGTTTACTGACTGCTTGATGGTGTATGTAATTTTAGTAATTTGTTTATAATTTGAAAATAGTGTTTGATTTTGAGCACAGCTAAAACTGTTTTGAGGCGAAAGTTTGATTTTGCAAGAGGAATGAGAGGTTTTGTAAGTCGTGCTTGAAGCTGAGGTTTTGTGTTTAATGTTTTGAGAAAAGGGAGCAAGGTTTCAGAAATTGTGAGTTAACAATTGAGAAAAACTAACACATTTATCTAACAGCTGAAATGTCTCCCCGGCCTTCATTAGGGTCTACAGGAGTGATTCATCACTAAATTACAGTTTTTGCCCATTGCTTGAACACAACTTTGCTCATCATAACAAAACTTTACACACAAGAAAATAAGACACAACACTGTGAACTAAACCATTCACATCTATGTCACATTGAAACTCTGCTATCAAAACCTCACAATCCTTTGTCAAAATGACACTACAAAATTATACCCACTTGCATCATATGAATACACTTTCAAATCAGCAGCAACACACTAGTCTACTTTATATAAGACACTGCAAGCTTTTGTTTCCATTGTTTTTATTCATTTCCACAGAAGGCACGTTTCCACAACACCCAAAAATACTAAATACTTTATTTTACAATTGTGTACTTTACAGTACAGTAAATTCAATGAAAGTAAAAATAAATAAATAAATAAAATAAACAAATAAATACAACAAACAACTACTGTAAACATAGAAAAACACAATTGTGTGAATGCCCTTATGGATCCTACCGTCTGTTCGGGTCTGGCCACAGGATCTCATCAACATCACAGGCAATGTCTTCTCTTGCTGAGCACCGGGGAAAATATCCCCTTGTGTGCCATATCCAGCCTTGGCTTGACCTTACCTCAATGTCTCTGCTGGCCTGTTCCATTGCCTGCCGAAGAGGCATGTGGGCATGTGGTTGGCGGTCATATACGCGCCATCTCCAAGCGGGAAAAACTCCTCTATAGGGTTGAGAAATGGTGAGTAAGGGGGCAAATACACAACATGAAATTGATCATGGTTGGTGAACCAGTCCCGGACAATAGCAGCCCGAAGGAAACTGACATTATCCCAGACAACAAACAACCTGGGCTGCTCCGGTCTGTCCTGTACAACTGCACATCTAGAAATGTGATTATGTGTTGTGCATTATATGGATCCAGTTTGGAATGATGGTGCAGTAGCCCTCGGAGGCTTATGGTGGCACACAATGCAATGTTTCCTCCAACCTGACTAGATTGACAATGGCAAGTTCCTGCTGTTGGTTGAACAGGCATTGGCGTCCACCCCCAGTAGGTCTTCTAGCCATTCTATAGAAAAATGCAACAATAAATTGTTATTGGTTGGCTTATTGTTAATAGTACTGTATATACTGTACTTAACTTTGTATACCATACACAATATTGAAACATCTCAGCCTGTTACAACACGGTATGTTTCACAAAACTACTACTTTTGTTCAAAAAGGAGCACCCTGAAATACAGTAAATGTGATACAGTCTGAGTAGAGTACAGAGATGAAGACATACCTGTTTTCCAGTCTGAATGTCCTAATTATGTATGAAACTGTGAAACAGCTTAAATTAGGGTGGACTCTCTGCCCAGCTTCCCTCAATAGGCAGACCATGGTTTATGACATGGTGCACCAAAGTTGCTCTTATGTCATCAGAACTTCGACCACGTCTCTCTCTCTCTCTCTCTCTCTCTCTCTCTCTCTCTCTCTCTCTCTCTCTCTCTCTCTCTCTCTCTCTCCTTCCACACAAAGTTCTTAGAGTGGCTTACATAAGTGAGTCTTTTTGTAGCTGGCTGGTTTGTTTTCTGTTTTGTGAGTAAGTGTTTTCAGGTGTGCGTCTTAGTATTTTCAATTACCCAGATTCCATTTTTGAACAAAGTGTCTTATGTATGAAAATGTGTTAAATGTGCAGGACCAAGTGGATTGCAGAAAGGACCAAGTGTGTTGCAGAATTACAACTAAAGTTCTAAGCAGCACTTTTGTTTAAGGTATGGTTACACTTTGTTCAACTTCAAGTTATGTTACTCTGGTTTAAGCATGTGTCTATAGTGTTCAAGCAATGGGCAAAAACTGTAAACAAATCAGCTGTGTTCATGATCTAAAACATGCAGGAAAAATTCTAGAAGCAGACTGCAGCACCAGGTATGTCAGCTCCATTTCTTCTAAGTCCCAACAGAGCCGCTCGCTAGTCTGAAGTTGCAAGTGGAATATTCTGGCCACTGGGGGGCAATAGGGGGCTGGGTGACTGTTCATCCAACATGTTGAGGGGTATTTTAGCACATACTGGCTTAAGAAAATTATTTAAAAATATGAAAAATTTGCTAAGTATCCCTTTATCTCAATGGGACCCGTCACAAATTTTGATTTAATTTCTGATTAAAAAAACCTTTTTAGATTAATTCAGTCACACTATACTGTGTTTTATTTGAATCAAAGAAAAGTAAGACCCTGTGCAAGTGTCCTTTGTCCCACAACCTGCTCTGGTAAAGACTAAAGTCCAAACAGAAACATGTCACCTGAATGCTGGCAGCAGAAACTCGCAGGAGATCAAACACATGTAAGAACAGATGTAGTTCAAACATGAATCAGCACTGGTGGGCCTTCAGGCTCACTAGCATCTCACTTTGACACACATACACATTCTTGTTTTTTTACATCGACAAAGTTTTCTGGTAAAAGGTCACAAAACTGTCAGTCATCGTATGGAGCAGATGCACAGCGACAATGTCTGAAGCTTTGCATCGATGTGAAGGAGTGGACGGTCTGAGAGTGAAGGAAGAGGCTGGAGAGGCAAGAGAAGACAGAATGGGGTGAAAATGTGAAAAGAGGAAAGACAGAGAGGGATGAAAGAAACAGGATCTGAAGCATGTGATGTCAGGAGAACGAAACAGGCTCTAAAGGCTAGAATATTTTTACCTAATGAGCTTCATTAACTAACTTCAGTAATTAAATACAGTCCTGAATGGTATTTTAGTCATTTTAATTTGATCATTTGTGAATTTCACATGACTGAAAGCGTTCAGGCCACTGCGCTTCACAAGAACAACTATTACTCACAGATTGAACACTGTGTAATGAAGGTAGAGAGAAAGGTCCAGCCAACAGTTAGAACTAATTCAGCATTATGATGTTAGTAAATCAGCATCCCATAGTGTTTTGTTGTTGCTCAGATTTCAAATATAATATAAAAACATTTTGGATGATGAATTAAAGATAGAAAAGTCCAAGTAAAATGCTCAGTGATGTAAAATCTGAGTTTTTTTTTTCTTTTTGCTATATTCAAACTTTTTGTAATGCAAACAGAAAAGTAACAGTTACAATAAATGCTTCAATGCTTTCATTATGTAAATGAATTCATATTTACCAACATGCCTACACTTTTAGTTCCTCTCAAGTACGGAAAGGATGGATTAATGATTTTGGTCAAATCTCAAATAAATTTTCACCATTTTTCACATAAAGATTTTAAAAATTTGCTCAGGTTCTGTTGAATTCAAGTAAAAGTATTCTATTGTCCAGCGATGACAGGCACACAGCCATGGAGGTAGTTTTGACTTTAGAAGTGTGTGTGTGTGTGTGGGGGGGGGGTTTACAGTAAGTATACAAAATGATGTGTAAAACTACAGCCTAGAGGCTCTTTTATGCAGTGTCAGGAATGCAAAACTGTGAAGTACACAGGTGGCAGTAAAACAAAAAAACTAATACTTTCAATTCAACTTTGTTTTTCACCTTGATAGTCATTGTCATTGTTACTCTTTGTTACCATTTTACACCTATTTTTTGAATATCTGATCAAATGAGCTAATTTACATCAGATTCTAGCTGAACTCTTGGTCCTACCAGTTTATTTAACATAGCCTAATGTAATTTTTGGACCGTAAAAAGTACAGGGGACAAAAATTGACTTTAGAAAAGTGTGTGTGTGTGTGTGTGTGTGTGGGGGGGGGGGGGGGGGGGGGGGGCACAGCAGGAGTCTCACGCAGGTCACACCCAGACCTGACTGCAGCTTTGTGTTGATTACAGTAACTGGAAATGAAAGAACATAGATCCTTTTCCTTGCCGAGAGTACCCTATGGTGCTGCCCTGATGCTTGTTCACACTCCTGATACAGGGTGTGTATGTATCAGTAATTATTGATAAGCCCTACCTATGTGGAGCTGTAAAGTTCATCAGGCCTTATGCTCATAGCCAACTATCTTTCTAGCAGTTTTCACCAACTTGTCAAGAAATAAACTAAACAGCCATATTGGTTAAGCTGTTGGTGCCTCTTAACAATGGGATTGACTCCATCCATTAATGAGCTGTAGAAACACTTCAGTGAAGACTTCTAAAGCATTTAAAGTCTGTTGTTCATGACTTGTTTTGTTTTAAACAAAAATGTCACATGTTTTCTCATGACATTTGCCTTTAATAAAGACCAGCAGTGATTAAACATCCGAATCAAGCTACAACCCCCCCACCCCAGCTTCACCTGGTCCCTGCTGGTTAGTCATTGGTGTCACTCAGGTTCAAGTTTCCATGGGTGGAGATTTGAAAGTTTCTGCAAGTAACTGGCACCCTGATATAAAGTCAGGAAAATAATGGAAGTTCTCCATTAGAAGCTTCCCCTCTGAGCTCATTTAGTGGCTTTGAAAACAGTTCTGGTTCTGTGAGAATTTGCGGTTAATTTCAGATTCACCAGAGGATTTTTCTCTGCCATCTAAGAAGTAAACAGAACTTCTGATGTTTCCACATTTAGAACAAACCTGCGGTGCTGGTTCACATGTGGGCTCTGTGAAGTTAATTTTCCTTTCGTCCTGCAGACGGTTGTAATTGTTTCTACCTTTATGTTTGTGTGTAAATGTGAGAGCATGAACAGAGGGGCGCAACATTCTCACCGCTTCTAATTAATTCATTATCTGTGTTCTGTAGAGTGGAGAAATTGGTACTATGAAACAATTAGAAGCATATACAGAATGTGTTAGTTTTTCTCAATTGTTAAAGCACAATTTCTGAAACCTTTTCTCCTTTTCTCAAAACATTAAACACCAAACCTCAGCCTCAAGCACGATTTACAAAACCTCTCATTCCTCTTGCAAAATTAAACTTTCGCCTCAAAACAGTTTTAGCTTTGCTCAAAATCAAACACTACTCTCAAATCATAAACAAATTACTCAAAATTACATACACCATCAAGCAGTCAGTAAACAATACACCAAAAAATAGAAAGCACAATGTTCAGGGCCATACAATTTGTTTATTGTACCATATACAGCCTGCAGTCCATAGTGTACAATGACAGTGAAAAAAATACATGAAATGAAAAACATCAAAGGACTAAACATGTTATCAATGGGCCTCTTGTCTGTGGGCTGGGTCAGGACACAGCACCTCATCGACATCACAAGCAATATTTTCCCTCCTGAGGCTCAAATTGGGTTAAACTCCAAGTCCTGCTTCCCTCATTGTCAGCCAATAGACAACATGGTCTATGATTGTTCAAATTTCGTTAGATATTTCCTAGGGCTGTAGGTAAACGATTAATTTCAAAACGATTATTCTGGCGATTATTTTATCGAATAGTCGACTATGCTAATGACTAATTACATGATTAATCTTTTGATTTTATTTTTTATTTTTATTTTGCTGTACAATTGATTAAAACCAAAATATTTGAAAGAATTACCCCCAAAATTGTATAAATGACTTTATTACACAATGATTTTCCAAAGTCAAACATCTTCTGCTTAAAACAAAATAAAAGCAGTATTATTACTGGAACACAGTTCCAATAACTCTAGTTTAACTCTAGTTTTAGTGCAAAACAGAACACTGTGCAGGTGACAGCATGAACATCCGAGTGTTTAACACAAAATAAAACTGTTTAACAGTCTCTAAGGAAGAGCACCCAGTTGTACAGCCTGAACAGAAGTAGTGAGTGTGATTTTTGAGGACCTCTTCTTTATGTTCTTCTTTAAATTCTCCAGAGTATCTTCATACGTTTTTTCCATCTGGTTTGTGAACCACCACGTGGATGGACATTTGAAGCCGGGGCAGGCGTATTCGACCATATCGATGAAGGTGTCACCCTCAACAAGAGACAAAGGCCTCATGTCTTAATCAACTGTAAGATAAAAATATAAATATAGAAACAACATAGCATTCAACATTTAATTACTAGACAAATCACACAAGGACATGAAGAAAAAAAGAAGCCAACAAAAGCAAACGTTGGACATTAAAGAAAGTGGACCCTATTGTCATATTTGTCATCTGTTTTTATCTAAGTGAGGGTGATTTTTTTTTACATAGTTAGCAGTTTCCTCCTGAAAGATGCTGAAAGCAAGCAACAGTTAGCTAATATGTATTACTTTCAAGATCCTTTTATTCAGCTCGGCTGGAGGTGTGCATTGCATCTCTTGCCCAAGATAAGACAACAAGGTTCTTTGCTTTGCTCTGGAAAACACTAAATCAATTCAAAGATTAAAAGTGTTTATTGTCAAATGCACAGTTAGAAACATGTTTCCCTGTTGCAATAAAGTCAACAATATAAGCTACACAGAAGTATAGGCCTTGCAGAATGCAAATGAGAACATATTTGGAGCATATCAGAACAACAGCTATGAAAGTATGGCATCTTAAATCTGCTCTTAGCCTTATTTCAGTGCTATGCCATGATTGTCATTTGAGAATGCTGGTGTGGCTAATTTTGTAATGTTAAGTCATGTTTTGTACAACAATACATTTTGTCATTGCCTAGCAGCAATTACCTAGTTAGCCATTTGAGCCAGCATTATATGCTATCGCTACTTAAAGTTAGCTAAATAAAGCTGTGTTTAGCCAAACCAAACACACCCTACTGAAGTGTGCAGAGCTCACGCACATGTTACACAAACATGCAATCACTTTAGCAAACACTGACAATATGATATAATGTTACTTCTGTTCGCGGGAGTCACGGGTAACAATGGGATGCCTCCGCTTCAGATGCTCCCACATGGACGTTGTGCTGGTGTGATAAGCCAATTCCGTGGTGCAAAGACTGCAAATAACGGCACTTTCAAGTTTTGTGCTCTGTTTAAAATATTCCCACACCTTTGAGGTAGGGCGCCGGGGTCCCTGAGACATTGCTGCTGAGTCTATCAGATGAACGGCGTTTTGTTCTCCGCGCTGCTCTGTTTCTGTCACGTGGTGCGTCGACTTCCGGATTTGACGTCGACAGTTTTTTAGAATCGAATCCTCAACGTCATCGAGGCGTCGCTACAGGCCTAATATTTCCACCCTTTGTCTTGATCTTCCTCTTCATCCTCCTCTTTCTCGTTCTTGCCCTCCTCCTCATCCCCCACTTCGCATACGCACCTGTCCTTGTCCTCTCACATGAATTCTTCTATCCATTGTCTCACTTTCTCATTCCCACCTTCAACAACCTGTTTGCTCTCTGAACTTGCTTATATTGGTTGTCACATCATTTCACACAAGTGAAATCTATTTTGACTGATTGTGTTCAATCAATGACATTTGTGCTCTTATGGGTAAATGTGTGCCACTTATGTTTACCGTTATGGACGACATGTACATTAGAATGCTGAATGTGTTTTAAGAATGAGAATGCGTTTAGAGTTTTGCTAAACCGTGTGAAATTGTTTAAGGTTTTGACAACAGGTTCAACAGTTAGCTTAATGAGTTCAAGCAACTGAGAACTTTCTTCAGTCAATGGATTTTAGTGTTTTAGCAATTGAGAAAAACTGTAAACATATGTGCACCTGGGACTTGGTGCTTTGAGTTTTTGTCTCTCAATGCTCCAGTGCCTACCTGCTTGACACTCAGAATTAAGGGGTTGGATTGGGGGGTTAAGCCACCAAATGGTTCCTGAGCACAGCTGTTTCTGCAGCTCACCGCTCCCCCAGGGGATGGGTCAAATGTGGGAAAGCAAATTTCGCACACACATCAGAGTGTGTGACAACTGATGGAACTTTAACTTTATTGGTGCCAAAGGCTCATAATTTGTTAGCTAAACAGAACAGGTTGCTAACAGAATCGGGGGTCTTGATAACCCACACTTTACAATCTGTCTATAGCCATAAACAAATCAGGGCTGCTCAAAGAACAAACGTTTCTCTTGAGGACTATTTTTGTTCTTTGCTCTTTGTTTAGATAAACTGGATGAAGAAAACTTCCATCCATTCTCTTCCACTTATCCAGAGCCGGGTCGTGGGGGCAGTAGCGTAAACAGAGAGGCCTAGACACCCCCCCCCCCCAGCCACTTGGGCCAGCTCCTCCGAGGGACTTCCAAGGTGTTCCCTGGACCTCCAGAGTGTCCTGGATCTTCTCCAAGTTAGACGTCCCTGGAAAACCTCAACATTGAGGTGTCAAGGAGGCATCCTGACCAGATGTCCGAACCACCTCAACTGGCTCCTCTCGATGTGGAAGAGCAGCAGGTCTACTCCGACCTCCTTATTTTTTTGGTCACTACCCAAAGCTCGTGACCATCGGTGAGGGTTGGAACGTAGATCTCCTTGTAAATGAAGAAATTTGCCTTCAGGCTGATCTCTCTTCACCACGACAGACCATTACAATATCTGCATCACTGCAGAAGCAGCACCAATCTGTTGATTGATCTCCAGATCCATCTCCCCCTCACTCGTGAAAAAGACCTTGAGATACTTAAACTACTTTGGGACAAATCCTCATCCCTGACTCAGACGGCATTCTACACTTTTCTGACTCGAGACCATGGTCTGGAATTTTGGAGCAAAGTCTCATTTAGGGTTGTCACGGTATGAAAATTTAACCTCACGGTTATTGTGACCAAAATTATCACGGTTTTCGGTATTATCGCGGTATTTTTTAAACGGTGTTGCATATGTTCAGAAAGCATTGATAGTCCTGTTCTACACAAAGTGAAATAGTTCTGAAAAGGTTTAACAGTGTTTATTAAACCTAAAATAACACAAAGCCTTAGCAAAAGTGCAACTTTTCACAAGGAACAAATAGCTTCTTTTTCTGGAACATGTTACAGTAGTCAGTGCAGGTTTAAATTATACAAATCCAAACATTCAAAACATAAACAATATGTAAACAAATCAAAGAAACACCACTTGTTTTCTCATATACTTGTTTTCTTCATTATCAAAATGAAAATCTAAAACTCCAGTCCACACTTGACTTGAGCACTGTACAAGTCAACCTTAAAAAATATGTATTTAAAACAAATAGCCACTTTAAACAAATTACTAAAATAACTACTACACTATGTAATCAAATCCAAATGTTCAAGTATAAATGGCATTGAATAAGTAAACAAATCAATGACAAGGAACTAATTGTATATTTCTCTTCATCATCAACAAATAAGATGCTTCATCCAGCAACAGGGTGTCCGTGACACGGTTTAAAAGCTGGCAGAGGACGCTGCGGCTGCAGTATATAGTGACTCGTTGCATTCTCCCTCAACCAAAAGTCCTCGCGTCATGCATTTAAGCTAAAATGCTAATGTTGACTTACCTTGCACTGACTCTAGAGACGTGGGTGATGGTCACGCAGATGTGCCATTCGATTCGAAGTGTTGCTGCCTTTTGCAGACACTTGTTTCCTGCACGTTCTGCAAACGGGATAGCCGTCTTCTATTAACTGTCCCTCAGCATTTTTCAGAAATCCAAAATATGCCCATACTTCCGATTTAGTCTTCTTTGAGGGCTGTTGGATGTCCTGGGCGCTGCCGTCTCCTCCTTCGGCCATTATTTCAGCTTCAAAATTTTGGTGCCGTTGCAAACTAAAAAGTGCGTGTGCGCACCGCGGGAACTTCAGCTGAAGCGACGGTGGCTGGTAAGGGTCATCGCGCCGAAACCGCGGCCTCGGTAAACCCACCGAGATAATAGTTTTTTAAAAACTGGACGGTTATTTTTATTGTCAACTTTTTTACCGAGGTTTACCGCTATACCGGTTACCGTGACAACCCTAGTCTCATTCCAGCTGTGAACCGCTCCAGCTAAAGATCAGTGTGATAAACCAATGGGACCACATTATCTGCAATAACAGACCTGAGCCTTAGGTCACAGATCCCCTCAACACCTTGGCTTGAAGCAGACTTGTTTTGCTTTTTGAAAGTGTTTGGTTATTCCAGTCATTTACCTCTAGGGTCTTTCAGATCACAGCTTTGTAGGTTGCTGCAGCCACTACATTCAAGTCTCTCTCCTGTGAAGAGTCCCCATACTTGGTTTCAGGAATTATGGCTCAAGTTGTTTTAACTGCCTGGACATCGTTTTGACTTAAGTACACACAAGTTAAAGGTAGCAGGAAAAAAACATTACCAAGTATCAAAGCCAATGGATGAGCTTATGACACGGTCTTTGATTTATTAATATCAAAAAATCCATGCAGTGTATGGAGCAGAATGGAGTCCTTCCTGATTAGCCTTGCACAAAAGCCAGATAGGTAGGAGTGGCCAACTATTTAGAGACCAATCTCTCAGACTGGTCTTAAAATTTAGAGCCAGTTAGATGACTGTAGAAATAAGTTCTGCTTTCTATTGTGTAGAATAAAATCTCCAGATCCAAGTTTAGGATTACATTACATGTTACAACTAATTTTCAGAAAAGCAACAACTCATTTCTGCACAGGTTTCATTTAACATTAGGATGAGCTGAAGTTTGCAGACTGACATGCCCTTGCATAACCAGCTTCACATGTTCTTTGGTGGCTGTGGGAAGATTTTCTTCTGCTGCCCAGAAGTAGGAATCTCAGGAACATGCTCCTTCAGGTAGTGGATGCTCTGGTAGTAATCCTTTCCCTTCTCATTACTCTTGCTGAATGTGGTGTAGGTGCCAGGAGGGTACAAACCATACAGGAGCCTGTAGTCAAAGTAAGGGTAAGGAGAGGAGAGAGGGTAGAGATAAGGGCTACCCCAGAAGACTCCATCAACATAAGGCATAGGGTAACTAGGAAGTCCTTGTCCAGGCCCCATGCTGGCAGCTGGGTAGCCAAATTTTTCTGATTCATGCTGGTAGTTCCCAAGTTCAGCTTCCTTCTCAACATTGGAAATCTCCCCAGACTGGAGGACTGGTCCTGATGGTGCAGAGTTTTGTGGGAGAAGCATGCTGGAGTCAAGGATCTGGGTGTTGGCCAAGCCTTCTTCAAAGATATTAGGAGCAACAGTCCACTTGGTTTCTGGAGAGAATAGATCAATTACACCATTTGTTTAACAGCATTTAGCAAACTACTTCATACCTGGCAAACTGGACCCAGGACCTCCAGCATTGTATCCAGCAGCTGGTACAGGTACCTGTGGAACACCATACGCTGCTTGAACAGGTACAAAAATAACAGCATGATATCCAGGAACAGCCTGACTAGGAACAGAGCCAGGCCAAGCAGGAACCCCTTCAGATGTAAAACCCATCACACCTGGTGCTGGAGCACAGAGGGACTACTAACCATTTGTCCTGATCCTTCTTGCCTAGAAGCACTGTACAAGGGTGCATAGTGACCAGTGGACAATCTCTGTTGAGGAGCAAAGTCATCTCCTCCTTGGTGACTGCTGCTCTGGCCATGGGATTTGGAGCCTAAAGTAAAACCAAGTTAGTAACCAGAGTTACCCAAAAGTTGTTTGGCAAGAGTAAACAGATCATTACCTTTAGATGGAAATCCATGTGTATGCAGAATCAGCAAAGCACAGAGGGAAAACCTGAAGGAAAGGAACATAAAATCATGAGCAAGTATTTTTCAACAGATTCATTGAGACAAGCATCATTGTAACATACCCCAGGAAGGCCTGAACAGTCACCATACTGAAAGTCAGCTGTGTAGAAAGTGAGCATGGGAAGGGTTTATATATGCTGCCAGAGACCAGCCCTGACCAATCAGAGCCTAATGAGTAAACAACACTCAGCTGGAGAGTTCATTAATCATTCAGAGAAATGTCTCTTTAGTTAAAATTATGTCAGATGTAATGGGTTGCCTATAATCTAGGTTTGGTTTGTACCTTGATTTTATGGCCTTTGGTTCAAGTTGGATCCAGTGAGTGAATCCTGTGTGGCTTTAATGGCATTTAAAAAAATACTTTAGCATTAAATTATCCCCAAAATATTCTCAGGTGACAAAAATGTGTAAAAAAAATACAAATAAAAAAAGGATACAGCATCATTATCATGTATTTATTTCTAGAGAACCTTTTCACCGCCAAAGTGGCCCAAAGTGATATTCACTAAAACCAGAGAAACAAGTTAAACAGATAAAGCATTTGGTAAAACAATTAAAACAAAAGGTCTAGATTTTTCAGATCTGTGTTAAGTTCATTCTGGGATTTTTATTTTCATTTTTATTTTTTTGTCTTCTTCTTTTTGTCAGATTCCTATTTAAAAACAAAGTAAGATAGTTTTATCTCTACCTTTCAGCTGACAGTTTGGGCTCCTCCCTGAGTCACACCTGTGACACTCTGACAGAAGCTGGTTTAGTTAAAGACTTTTCTCCTGTTCATGTGATCAGACAGGTAGTTTAGCCATTTTACCTTTATGTTTATCAATGTTTTGTATTTTGTTTTATAATTAGATGGTGTGTGTTAGTTTAGCCTGAGCTGTAAGAATAAACATGTTAATGACCTAAAACAGTTGAGTACGTTATTTTTCTTTTTGTGTTACACCCTGCACCAGACATTGTCTTTACTATTTTAGTAGTTGTAACAGTCGTTGAACTTGTAATCTAAGACATATTTCTGCAGGTAACAACAGAAATCCAACAGTTTGGGGTCTTTGCTTTCTTTTAAGACACCTTTCAGTGCTTTAAATCATGTTCAGTCTGCAGAAAGAAACACTTGTAAAATGTTACAGGTTGAAATAAAATGATGTATCTGCACCTAATCATGTCAAATGAAAATGTTACCAAATCAAACTCTATGGATCCCCAGTAAATAAATAAAACTGACCTTGTTTTCGTTTTAGGTCTTGTGTTCAAAAACTCTCAAGTCTGGAGTTAAAGAATGAGTTATCAGTAACAATCATGCTGATGCAGAGTGAACAGTTGTGGCACCATCAGTCCTTCACCTACCGGCTCAGGAGGTAGAGCGGGTGTCCAGTGATTGGCGGGTTGCAGGATCGATCCCGGCTGCCTGCAGGGAATTCTGCTATTGCGTCCTTGGGCAAGACACTTTACCCTCCCTGCCTGCTGGTGGTGGTTGGAGGGACTGGTGGTGACAGTGTACCTCAGCCTCACGTCTGTCAGTGTGCCCCAGCCGTGGCTACAATGTAGCTCATCACCATCAGTGTGTGAATGTGTGTGTGAATGGATGAATGATCCACTGTAAAGTGCTATGGAGTCGTCTGATACATGTGTGAGTCATTTATTGTTTATTATACTGGAAAACATCCTTCATTCAGTCACAATCAGGTGAATTTACTAGGTTAAAATGAGTTCAGGATTATCTCCACTGGAGGCCTTGAGAGTGAAACTTAGACATATAATAAAGATATTCGTCTCTATGGGCAATTTCTGTAAAACAAAAAGTGAAAGAAAAAAAACTGTGATGTCATTCTGATTTGAGGATGTGTGTGTGTGTGTGTGTGTGTGTGTGTGTGAGTGGGGGGGGGGGGGGGGGTGAAGTCTGCAGTAACAGACCATGCTGCTGCACTTCATAGATGCATGTATTAATGTCATCACTGATGTCAAGTGATTTTCATCTGTCACACTGCCCTAATATTATTGTTTATACAATGAAGTAACTGAATCTGTAGGTGTTATTGCTGAATGATGGCAACTCGCACACATGATGCTTAGAGAGTTGAGATGTTTTATGATCCACCTGACAGTCACTGCAACACTTAGCAGAGAAGCAGGGCTCTTCTCATGAGGTCTAAACAGATTAGGGACCTGCTGCTTTGAATAGATCTTATTGATGTTTGATGTCTTCAAACCAGCCTGGTTTAATGGGATCTGTGGTTCAGCTGCACTGGCCTGAGGGTGGTGTTACATCTGAAGTTGTGTTAGTTTCAAAATAATTTAATGTTTGCAACATGGGTACGCTGGACTGGTTGGCTGAAGTCCTTCATGAATTAATAATTTCCTTCTGCAGCGAGTGGTGCGGCTGTAGCTCTTCTATAGCTGGGCTGAGCCAAAAATCCTGGAGGTATTGCTCATCAATAGTTGGTCATAATTGATGTTTCCAAACTGTCATGTTCTGTGTCCCTTTGTTCCCCAGCCCCTCCAGTTCCCACTCCAGGTTCTCCTTGTGTGTTTCATAGCGCCCTCATGTGTCCTTTGTCTGCATCTCATTTATGTGTCCCCTGTGTTCCTTTAGTCTTCTCCAGCCACTCCTCTGCAGCCAGTCATCCCTCTGCAGTGTTTATAGTTTCAGCTTTTCATTTTTATTAGTCTCTTTAATATGTTTTGTCTCACCGGTTTTTGTAGTTCTCCTTCCCTTTAGAATTTTACCTATATGGTTGCTTTTCTGTTTTTAGTTTCACTCTCATGTTAGTTTCTTCCCTGATTAGTCATTGCTTTCACCTGGTCCTCCCCCCACACTCCACACTCCTGCAGCTCATCTGCCTCCCATTATGCCCCAGTGTATTTAAGCCCTGTCTTGTCTCTGTGTCTTGTTGGTTTATTGTTGTTTGTTCAGTGTTGTGTTGGTGCTCGGAGTGAGCTTCCTGTTCCGTCCCCCGTTTGTGCTCTAAGTGGGCTTTGGTTCTCAGGTTCTGGATGTTTGGATTTTGGCTCCCTACCTTTTTTTGGATTTAATTTTGTTTTATCCTACAATAAAATGATTCTTTTCTTCATATCCACTCCTGTCTCGTGTCATCCTGGGTTCTGCATTTTGGGTTCTAACATCCCTCCAAAAGGTGACACAAACCAGTAAACAACCAGTTAGGGTGCTTCTGTTGATGGCAAGTGGAAATTTATCCTGGATTAATTTTTTTTTTACATGGTGTGAATCTTTGAGCCACCTTAGACAATAAAATCATTGTTCTGCTTTCTTTAACCTATTGTTTTTGAGCATAGAGGTTAAGGCAGCTGATGTTCCTACAAACTATCTAATGGTTAAACACAGAGTTGCCCCACAAATCCAGGTTTGACAAGTCAGGCTGTACAACTGACTTCTGTTCTTTGCTTTTTAGTTTGCGTGAACCCCTGAATCAGTCAAAAGAAAATTATGATAATCTCTTATTAAAAATAAACTCTGGTCCAAAGAACTGAAGATATGAGAAGAACATTCCATTATAGCTGGTCTGGTAGCTCACTTAGAAGCACAAATCTGAAAGAAAATGTGTAAATTTACAAATCACATTCATTTGGAATGGACACTACACTTACGTGATGTGGCCTGGCCATGTGAGTCGTATGATGTAATTCATGACAATTTACAATATCCAATGTAAATATTATTGTGACACTTTAGTCTCAAAGTGTCCAAACTATGTCCACTGATTTGCTGTTAACTTTCTTTTTTTTTTACCGGCTTTCCAGCATTGTCTCACATTTCTTACATTTCCTTATTTGTGGGAGTTGAAGGGAAACTAGGCAGTTTTGGCTTGCTTTTAGCACCTTCTAGTGTCCATTTGTAGAACCAAAAGGAAAACATATCTCCTCACTGTGCATTCGTCTTTTTACACCTTAATCTAACAGCTGAAATGTCTCCCCAGCATTCATTACTGTCTACAAGAGTGATTTCTCACTAAATTAAACAAATCAGCTGTGTTCATTATCTAAAACATCCAGAGCCATGTGATAATTCTAACCCTATTAATGATAGACTTGCTCATTTTTTTAACTTGTTCAAACTTCAAGCAACAAACCAGAAAGGCCCTTTGAACCCTCAGTGTCAGCCCGGCGAGTTGACAGCTTGTGTCGTTGTCTTGTTAGCGTCCTGCTTCCTTATCAGTTTGATTTCTGCAGCAACTTTTAGTCACTTTCAGTTGACAAAAACAAGCAAACCAATCAGCTGATTGTGAAGTGAACCAAAGACTGACCCCTGCTTTCCACAGGAGCCGTCAGCAGCACGTTACTGCAGCAGCAAGTCATAGTTGCTGATAGGAACCACTGTGGTCAACAGAACCTTTTCCACAGGAGCCGTCAGCAGCCGTCAGCAGCGCGAGTCGGCCGCGTCTCAGGAGCAGCATGTTGCGGCCTTTACGCGCCGGTTCTATTTTCTACACGCAACGCCTCTGAAACGGGTCAAGTTCGACATTTTTGGGGAAGGAAAGACAGGAAATCGGACGCGGAAATGGAGAGAAGTTTCCGAGATTTTCAGAATAAAGAAACGTACTTCCTTCCGGTTGCTTTACTTTAAAAAAAGTTACTAAATGTGCGACCCCGTGAGAAGTTATCACCTAGCTAGCAGTCTCCTTTGTTTTTCAGGTCCGTATTGGCGATTATAAAACGGACAGAACATAAAACAGAAACCTTTTGGAGCCATGTTGTAGTTTTCTCCTGCTTGTTGTTGTGTTTACTGACGAAGTCACTCGTGTGATTTCGTGCTCTGTCGGTGACAGCTGCTCCCCTGCTGCTTCGCGTCTCGTGGGAAGGGCCAAGCAGCAGCTTACACGAGCAAGATGTGCTGCTGCAGTAACGTGCTGCTGACGGCTCCGGTGGAAAGAAGGGGTCATGAACCAATCACAGCCTGAGAACAAAAACAAACACATCTGTTTTTCTCTTGTTCCAGAATGTAACAGTAGAATGGCTGAATTACTCGCCACCACTTAACAACACTTATTTGCCACAGGCAGATCTTTAATGCAAAACTCGATTGATTGGTTTGGGGTTGTTTCTGTTATTCTGTCACAAACTGTCAAAGCAGAAACTCTCAAAAACACAGTCTTCTGTTTCCTAAACTTGTCTTTGGATTAAGTTAAATGAAATGGAAATGTGCCGTTTTATTTTCTACCACGAGTCATTCATTTTGTTTGAGTGTGTATCTGCAGCCTTTTCTTCCTATTTGATGACAATCACACACTAATATTTCTGAGCATGCCTTCGTGTGTGCTTTCTTTATTAAATGTGTGTGGTTGTGTGTTTGTTGATAACCTGACAGTGTTAATGGCTGTCATAAATTACACCCAGGTCTTTATGGAGCCTGAAAGCTGGTTAATCAGCAGTTGTGTTCCTCCCGGGGACCCCTGAGCACTTACAAATTATTATTTCACTGGAGTGTGCACATTTTTGTTACAGAGCATTTGTGTTTGTAGGAAAGCATCCGTGTTTTCTTCTATTGGATATTGCAATAGCTGTAATATGTTTCAGTGCAAGTAGCTGTTAATCTTTATTACCTGCACAATAAACCTTGGAAGATGTCATATTTTCTTACTGATTGCCATACTAATTAGTTTTTACCACACTTTGCTGCTTTCTTTCCATTTTGCTCAGAGTCAACTACAGTTTTCCACAGCCACTGTAATCTAGTTACACAGCTTATAGAGCCATTCTTCATGTTGATGTTCAGACTGGAAGTCACACGTGGTTTAAAATGATGGGGGGAAAGCACACGTGTTTAGTGTCTGTGTTTGCTCTGCAGCAAACAAATTTCACTGATAGACAAAGACAGCCTGAAAACAAAATGTATTTTTATAATCACGATTTTACATACTAAAAGAAAGAAAAACAAGCATGATCGCTCTTCAGGAGTGGTTAAGCCCTGGAGTATATTTGTTTGTAAGTTACCCATTGTTGTGGTGTTGTAATATAATTTTTGAGTTAATTATTTGAGATGAGTTATATGAACAAATTTTAAAAGTTGTTGTGTTAGTTATAAGCTAATGTGTTATGTTAGCCATCTAGATTTCTACGCTACGTTTGTATGAACAAAAGGTCAATACGTTTAAGTAAAATTTAACCCTTGGTCATATGACTTAAAACTGTGCATTTAGATTTATTTGAAGGTCTTACACATGTGAAATGTACCAAACACTGAAATATATTTTCCCTATTTGTGTTTCAGCCTCTAATGCAGCAGAATTGTGTAAAGAAGAGCAGAACAAAAATTGTCTAAAGTGATGTCAGACACTAATTATAACAAATGACTCGCTGCAGTTGTTACCACTAAGGGGGCTGCAGCCAGCTATTAGGTTTAGGGGGTAATTTCCACCACAGTGGACAAGAAAATTCTATTCTATTCTATTGTACAGGGGCGTAGGAACCGGGGTGGGGGGTGGGGGGGACGTGTCCCCTCCAATATTGAAAAAAACGTGCATTTGTGCCCCCCAATAAAATGGAGAAGAAAAAATTAGATTTAGAAATATTTGACTCGTGAGCTTTTATTTTGAAAGACACCACGGACTTCTCCCCAGCACAGCCCCTCGTCTCAGGGAGTCAGACAGGCTGGCTGGCCGGACACAGACACAGGTGTCAGAGATGAGACGACAGCAGCAGCTCGGCAGGTTCTTCTCATGGGCAAGAAAGAAAGAAAGGAAATGTGAGTTGGTAATAATTTAGTCCAAGAAAGATAAATGTATTTCTGGTCAAACGTTAGGCTGGCTGACTAATGTAAACATCTTGCTAGCCAGCATTAAACATTAAACAACACTACTAGTCAACAAAAAAATGGCGAATTTGACAGTAATGGGCTCGACACACGGGAGGCGACATCGCCTCTCCTCCATTCATTTTTAATGAGACATGCGCGACAAAGCGATAATCGTGGGTCTCCCTCCTACCAAGCGAAACACGGAAAACGTGTGTGTGAAATTTTGCGGTTGTGCACGTGTCGTGCACAGGCGACTCAGCGACGTGATGCCAGAAAGTTGAAATATTTTCAACTTTTCCTCGCTGTCGTTCGGACGAGGACCAATCAACGGAGGTTTCATTCACTGACCAATGAGCGGACAGGATGCTCCGTACATCTCTGCGAAAACATGACTCTGTTTCTCCTTCTGTGACTGTGTTCATCTTAATGTGAGGTCCAAACCGTGTGATAAATTGAAGCATGTTCTGATAGACAGAGAGTAGCCCTCTCCTGGTTTGTAACATGAACCCATTCTCGGGTTTATTTTTTTAATGTAGTAAAATCAGAAGTGAGATTTCACATAACTCAAGCAGCACCTTGTGAAACATCACATTCTCACACCTGAAGCGTCAATATGTGACGCGTATGACCAAGCGTCAATATATGACGATTCGGGATGCCCCAGCGCGTCAGGAGACGACGATCAGGGGCATGCAGGGACACGTGGCTCCGCTGGCGTCAGTGTTTGACACCATAGGTTACACGGACATTATTCGACTATTTAACCTTCCTCTTACCCCAATCCTAACCTTAAGTTCAGTAACTGCGACCTTAAGGTTAGGATTGGGGTGAGGGGAAGGTTAAGTAGTTCACAAGTAGTTCTAATGTCCGTCTCACCACCGGCGTCGGATACCGATGCTCTGGGATGGTGCGTCATCAGTGTGTCCCTGATCGTCGTCTCCTGACGCGCTGGGGCATGCTGAATCGTCATATATTGACGCTTGGTCACACGCGTCATATATTGACGCTTTGGGTGTGAGAATGTGTTGTGTGAAACATCATATCTACCGCTTTTTTAACTCTGAACCGCTTAAGTAACCTTAATTCCCTCCAACCTGACACAGCCTATCAAAACGACGGAAGATTTGATTTCGCCATGGAACAGAACGTGTCAATGGCTTTGCCGCTGGCCATTGCCGCGGGTTGCCTCCCGTGTGTCAGGTAATAAAAGCGACAGCGACGAATTTCGCTGATTGTGGTCATTTGTCGCCTCCCGTGTGTCGAGCCCATAACAGACAAAAACCATTTGACACGAAATAAATAATAAAAATTGAATCTTCACATAAAACTGGAGTTTGTCAGTGTGATTGTTGCTTGTTTGTGACATTCTCACCAAATTTTATTTTTAAACCTTATTCATGTCACTTTTTTATATAAGAGATCAGAGGAAGTTCAGCAGGAAAATGATGAAGAAGGTGAGACAGGGAGCACCAGACCTGCTGAGGTGCAGGTAGGTGCTACAGTGAAGAGTGAGATTTTAGATGGTTGATGATGAGAGGACGATTCGAGCATGATAACAAGTGAACACGACTAAATAATATTATGTTTTGCATGATTTTAATATTGTACTAGTCCTCCAACAGTATTTTTTACTCCTTATTCATGTCCACTGTTTATATATTAGAGATCAGATCAAGTTCAACAGGAACCGGCTGAGGGTGAGACAGGGAGAGCCAGACCTGCTGAGGTGCAGGTAGGTGCTACAGTGAAGAGTGAGAAGATACATTTATGTAATCCCATAACAAGTAGGGCTGGGCAGTACGGCTTTAGAATAAAATAAATTTTGTACATGCTTCCTTAGAAATATTAGGAAAAATAAGTGTTAAACTCTGCATTCTGGTGCATTTAGACTGCAGTTTGGGCTAGAGTTTTTTTCTTTTGGCCATCTGAAAAATAATTTAGTTCCAGCTGTTGTTGTGAGTGAATTGTTATTTCTTTTTTCATTCTGTCAGAAGCAAACAGATTGTTCTGATTGTTGGTCAGCATTGTTGGCTGATGTAGTTTAAAATATTCTGATGAGAGTCAGATCAATTCATAAAATTTATATTTTCTCTGAATTCATAGAATAATGTGAAGATTCTGGGAAAAGTTGGGATTCTGAGATTAAAACGTAAATCTTTCTTATCATAATTCTGGCAGTTTTTGTGTCCTTCTGCTGTGGAAAGTCGTGCAACATGAAGATACTGAGAAGATGCTTACAACCTGTATTTTTATTCCATCCATAAATAAAATCATGAGCTATTTTTTTAATCCAAATTTGATCCAAAGGGCCATCGTTGGTTCCAGACCCGTTCTAGAACATTCCTCTAATCTTAAAGTCATCATCAGTTTCTTCCTTTTAACAAATATTTATTTGTTCAAATATTTAATATTTATAACTGGAATATTTGTTCCTCCCTCTCCCACTGCAGTTAGTCCTGTCCTGCAACCCTGTTTTTGCAGCTTAGTGAAGCCAACCATCACTAACCTGGGGGTGGTTTTGGACCCAGAGATGCGGATGGACTCCCACATTAGCCAGGTGGTTAGATCCTGCTTTTCCCGGCTTCGCCAGCTACCAAAGATGAAGTCCATCCTGAAAGACGTGTCATATTTTCTCCCCAAGCCGGACCTGACCGTCATGTATCGGTCCAAAATAGTGTGATGATATTGTGTTTTTTGTATATAACAAACTTTTTAACAGACAAATTTGTCGCATTCTCCTACACCTCTTCACAGGCTCGCCACAGTAAATATTCTATTTGGCGAGAGATAAACTTTATTGTATTTATCCTAGTGAATCTATAATTAAACGGGTAAACTAGTAGCACCACATCCAACATCAAAGAAAGTAAAATGTTACTATCAGAGGGAGAATGTTTAAGTGGTTAGCAGCAGTGTGCTAGCCGATGGGCCCCTCCATGAGGCCACCACAGCTCAGCAGAACGTCATTGTAGCTTCTTCTGGGGAGAAAAACACTTGGAGAAAAAATAAAGTTAACAGCTGAAATAGCAGGAAATAATACAGTTAAAGAGCAGATTGTAGAAGAAAGAAACCCCTGGGTTAAACTGGTCTGTCTACTGCATAATGCTGAACTCTAACATGTGTCCTCAGGGAAGGACCTGATTGGTGTCCAGAACCTGCTGAAGAAGCACCAGGCTCTGCAGGCTGAGATCACAGGTCATGAACCTCGCATCAAGGCTGTCACCCAGAAAGGAGAGACCATGTTGGAAGAAGGTAGAGCAGGTCTGGTCCTGACATGTTTCTGAGGTGTCTGCAGGTTCTGGCTCACTTTTTTTGGGTCCAGGTCACTTCGCTGGTGAGGAAGTGAAGACTAAACTGTGGGAGCTTCATGGACGTTGGGACACGCTGAAGGCCAAGGCGTCCCAGAGGAGGCAGGACCTGGAGGACTCTCTGCAGGCCCAGCAGTACTTTGCGGATGCTAATGAGGCCGAGTCCTGGATGAGGGAGAAGGAGCCCATCGTTGGAAGTCCAGACTAAGGGAAAGACGAGGACTTGGCCGAGGTATGGAAGTCCCTTCCTGAGAAACTCCAATCGCTTTTCTTTGCTCTCTTTCCAGTCCTTCATAATTAGTGTTTCTGTATTTGTCATTTCCTTCGGTTGTCTACCAGACGTCGTTGCTCGTTTGAGCGTCTCATGGGTTAGGGGTAGAAGTGCTGGCCTCGCACAGGAAGTGATGACAAACGTGTTCCCGTCGCTCTTATTTCAAACGGTTTACAAGCTGTGATGTGTGTTCCCGCTGCAGAGCAGCCATGACACGTGGCAGCCGGCAGAAGGCTCACGCTTTTCCACTAAACACCCGCAGAGCTACGTCTGCGGTGTACTGAGCAGGGTTTGTTTTACGGTGGCGGATCCGATTGGACCATCGCTGCGAAAAAGCTCAGCTTGTGTCAGATGAGCTGAAGGTTCTGATGTTCTGCTCCACAGGCTCTCCTGAAGAAGCACGAGGCCCTGATGTCGGACCTGTCGGCTTACGGCAGCAGCATCCAGGCCCTGAAGGAGCAGGCCCAGTCCTGCAGGGTGAGTTCAGAACCCTCGGCCCGTCAGAACATTCTTATCCACCACGTTCTAACACCAGACCTGTTAACCCGAACGCAACAAGGTAATCAGCAGGTGCTTTTGTCCTGCAGGACCTGAAGGCCAACGAGTCCCGCCTGAGGGACATCAACAAGGTGGCATCTGAACTGGAGTCAGAAGGTCTGATGGCTGAGGAGGCTCCTATGGTTCAGGCTCAGGTGAGCGTCACCTGTCTGCAGCAGCTGGTCCCTCTCACTTCCTGGTTTAACTCTGCTCGTCTCTGTTTGTAGCAACAAGAACATCTGGGTTCTGCTCCTGGAAAGGTGCATGTTGTCCTCCGCCTCCACCAGAACCAGACGTGGTGTTTATGTTACCACTCATTTGTTTGTTTGTTTGTTTACAGGATGAAGCCGACTCTAACACGGCGTCACCCTGGAAGGTGAGTTCATTCAGCTGATCAGAGGTCACCTCTGATGGCCGCAGTCACGGCCGACCGTGCTGACATCACACAGGAATTCAGGTGACCCGGCAGGCACCAGGTGCTGGTGAAAGTGGGGACATGTCAGCTGGTTGCCATGGCTACAGTTATCTTTATGCATCTGTATGACTGCTGACTGGTGTGTGTTTCCTGTGACCTTTGACCTCAGACCGTACGGTTGGGCGTTCAGACGACGGCTAACTTTAATTCCATCAAGGTAAGAGGAAGCTCTTCCCTTCCTGTCTGAGCGATCCGTCTCCAGGTTTCTTCGTCCGGCGTCCAGCCCGCTGGCGTCCACCTTCATCTCACCTTCATCTCATCTCACTTCATTTATAGTGCAATACTTTCACATTATCATTTTCCCACACTTCTGTATACCTGTATTTTGTTGTTTTTCAATAAAGAATGACAAATTATTTAAGTTTGGTTTTTGTTGCACACAAATATATATCTGTAAAAAATATCTACAAAGCTAATGTTTACATAGCAAGTATGATTGGGTTTTGCAATACGGCACTCAAGTTTATTTTAGTAAGATTTTCAAACCAAGTAAAGTTAGTAAAGAACACATTTCTATTGTCTGCTAAGAAACTGTTGGGATTTAAAATGGGCCTGTTGTACAAATAACTTGTAAATGATTATTCCTCACTTTTGTCTTAACCAAAGAAATTCCAGTAATTGAGCAAAAACATTTATTTTTAACACTACAGTTTATAAAACAGGGCGCAAAGTGTCGGCACATGTATGTATGTCGATGGTCCGCCCCAACCAAACCAGGAGACACAGACGTCAGGGAGGCCAAGGTTGTCTCTGCAGCTCTCTGGGCACCACGCCTCACTCAGCTGTCTCCAATGATCCAAATGGCTATGGAGGAAAAAATAACAGGTTTGGCCTAGCTGTTTAAAGTACAAAACCATTCATGAAGTGGTCAAGACAAGTACTTGGTACTTACACTTGCTGCTTTGTGTAGCTGACGTTGACACACAGGCTGCCATGGTGACCTTTTAATAGATCTAAGAAAAAAATGTAATAAAAGAATGAAACTTAAAAACTCCCAGACCTCATGTCATATTTACTAATCAGCTATGGCTGATTTGTTTGGATCACAGTGAGTTACACTAATTCTAATTTATTTTTATTTCTATTATACATACATACTTTTTAACTGTTATTTTCACATGACTGTTATCAGGCTCTCTTGTTCTGGTTCTGATGATAACTCTGTGTCTTCCAGTAAGTTATCTTGTGCTTACTTCATCTGTATAATGTCTCTTTACTTTTGGTAAATTGTACTGAGTCCAGAATAAAGGCTAGTTGGCTGTACAAGATACAAACAAGTATTACGTTTTGGAAATATATGAAACACCGCCAGCATCTGTTAGAGCCTGTGGCGGGGTGCTGAGGGCCGGCTCCAGCCCAGGAATGAGCTCTACACGCCGGCCGGGAGGGTTTGAAACACCGCCATCCTCTCCTCTGCTGGCTGTTCATTCTGTTATGGTTACCGGTGCTTGTGTTGCAATGTGAAACGCTTGGTCTCAGATTTTGTAAGAAAGATAATAAAATGTCCCCCCAAAATACGACTTAAATATATTTTCTCTTCTTCATGATACATTTAATGGCTGGTGCGACTCAGGAGTGATAGCGCCGAAAAAAACTGTACTGAAAACTTGCTCAAAGCAAAATGTATTCATTACGGAAATAAATTATAAACTTACCGATTTAAAACTTTTTTAATACAGGTACTTCTCACGAACAGGCGCAGAAAACCTCCACCTAAACTCCGTGTGAGGTTCAGGTCGATGGGTGTTCCAGTTAGCTCCGGTTGGGTTGAAGCTAGGTGGCTACATCCGTTAGCTCGGCTCCCACCTCCGCTTTAGCTTTGGGTTAGCCAGGGTTAGCTTCAGGTTAGCTCGTAGCTAGTTCGCCTGGGTGTCGTCACTCGAGCCCAGCTTTACAGCCACACCCTCAGCGCCTCCTCTCTTCCCTTTTATGAAATTGTCTGGGCTGGACGGAACCTGTGACACGGTCAAAATGGCGGTGGTGGCCACCTCCCATTATAGACAACAAACGTGTTATTGAAGCCAATGGAATCCGTTTGTCCAGTATGTACAGTCTATGATTCAGACTGAATATTCACAGTTTTAGTCTTGTGTTAAATCTGTTTACACATCTCTACCCATATGAATAAGATAATATATCCTACATTCATATTATTAAATAAAAATAAAACAGTTCTGACATAAAAACTGCTTTTTTATCATTAAAACATCCACGTTGGCCAGTGATCAAAACTGGATCTGGCTGATGGGGAGCTTATGTCTCCTCCCCTTCTGGTTGGCTCATGGGTCCCCGATCAAAAAAAAAAAAAGAAAAGAAAAGAAAAGAAAAGAAGAGAATGTTAGTGAACTGGGCTATAAAAGATATTTTCTTGTCTTTCTGGGCTTTGCCTTACGCCCTGAGTCACATCTTTCAGGCTTTTCATATCCCAGAGTTTCACCGTCTGTTTTCTATCAGAAGCTAATGAGGAGATAGGTGTAGGAGTAGGGATGAGTACCGAATTCGGTACTTTTTAAGGTACCGACCGAATTCCATAGAACCGACCGAACACCGATTCACGTCAATTCAAACGGTGCCTCGTTTCGGTACTGCCAAGACAGTTGCGCATGCGCAAGAGCGTTATGTCGCCGGTCCCTGCGAGCCCGTTGTAAACAGAGCAGCATGGTAGAAAGAACGCACGCTAAAGCTTGGGTCCACTTCACTAAATGTGATGGGTAACTGGGTGATGAAACTAGCGACAGACAACGATCTAAGTGAGACATCCTCATCTTAATCTGCTCCAGTAGGTAAATAAAATGTTTAAGATAACGTTACCTTGATTTTTTAGCTTCCGTTTCGCTAATGGTGCGTTCGCTTTCTCCTCGGAACTCCGAATTTCCGACTAGAAGAACATGAACGCGCTCTAAAGTTTGGCTTTACTTTACTAAATGCGACGGGTGATTGGGTGAAGGTAAAACCAGTGACAATTATCTAAGTTTGAGGCATCATCGTTTTAATCTGCTCCAGCAGCTAAATAAACTGTTAAAGATAACGTTAGCTTGATATGTTAGCTTCCATTGCCACCATTGTTATCAGCTAATGGTGCGTTCGATTTCTCCTCGGAAATTCTAACTTCTCAGTAGGAAAAATCAAATGAAAAAGGACGGCAAAAGGATTGAAGATACACAGTAAATTTAGTTCACAGTAAAGATGTTTGCTTCAGTTTAATTATCAGCTTATAAAACTACAAGGACGATGTTAAAATACAAACTTGTATGTTATTTATCGTGATATTTATCAAATATGGTTATATATTGAGAAAAATATCTATTTAATTATAAAAGAGAATTAAAATAATAAACACTCAAAAGTATCGAAAATTGGTACCGTTAAGTACCGGTATCGACTCGTAGGTACCGGGAATTAGTACCGGATCGATTCAAATGTCAAAGGTACCCATCCCTATGTAGGAGTGACCCATTATAATCAGAAATAATGATTAAATGTATTTTCTCAGTGAGGTTGACCTATATATTGACCTATTGACCTACAACAGATTAGTTAGATTTCCAAAATGCCCCCCCCCCCCCCCCCCCCAATATTTAACTCGTTCCTACACCCTTGCTATTGTAACATCCATAAAGGGTCAAGTTTCACCTATATATTGACCTACATCATCTACAGGAACAAGTCCACAATCTAGGTGGATTTTCTATTCTATCTTCCAATGCCCAGAAGGTTCTGCAGTGCTTGTTACACAAGATAATAAGATAGTCAACAAATGTTCTCTCTCCCAAGCCTTTCCTCTTATCGCAACTGCAGGATTCCTCCCTCTGAATAAAAAGTGAACATTTACAGCTCATATGTTTAAATAATCATATGGTTGAATGAACCAGATGTTAAATGAAATGTTTGAATAATCTGTGCCTAAATCATTGAAGTTGAAATGAATATTGTTCTGACAATGATCCATTTATATCTTTTGATCAGTTTGATTTAACAAGTTAATCATTATCTACACTCATACACAATGTTCTTAAGATGCAAATTAAGGTTAAGGCCATCTCACATAAGGTTTAAAGATTCTTTATCCACAGAATTAGTACATCTTGTATCTGGAAGGTGTGGTTTCTGAGGGATGTTTGGTAAAGCTATGAACATGTCAAATTCTGATTCACCAGAAATCATAACATGGGGATTAATAAAACTAGGATGACTTCCTGAGTTATTCAGTTTCAGATTAACATCTACTTTACATCACTATACATGCACTTCATCACATATCGTTATACATAGCTTGTCATGTATTATAATTAGTTTAGAAAAATAAAATGCATTTTTCAACTATATACTTGACTCTATCTGAATGAATACAAAGTGTGTTTATGGTCCCTGAACAAGCAAAGAATCCTAAACTCTTCTGATTAAACATTCAAAGATCAATCAGGTTGATATTTCATATTTATATGGAATCATCACATCTTATTGGTCATAATTAAACTGCAGTCGTTACGCTATACAGCCTGACACTATTCTATTTTATTCTATTCTATTCTATTCTATTCTATTAACCTTTTCACGCAGGTCAAGGCCTTTTTGTGTAGCTTACTTCTTTTGGTGAACAAATTAATCGGTTCAAAACTACACTTTTTATTTAGTCAGGTTTTTGTCTGAATTTTGTCCCAAAAAGAAGAAAAATCATTGAGAGGGTGAGTACTTTTTGCAGTATTGAAGGAAGTTATTTATTTTAGTTTTTTAGATTTTATTTGTGAGATTTCTGAACTCCAATTCAACACTGTTTACAATCTTTCATCTAACATCATCCTAATCTTCCTAACTACAAATGTGAGATGAAACTAAACTGTTCCAGTTGACAGCATACTAATACTTTCATTTCATGCATGCTGGAAACAACAATTTATTTTCTTCAGTGTTTGACAAAGTACACAGATTTGTAAATAGGTATAACCAGATATTAAACTGCAAAATTAACTCTAATACAAACAAAATCTTCCAAAGTGATATCGTATCTGCACATAATTTATCAGACAGTTTCTCCAAATACTCTTCCTCATTATTTTGGAAGTGGCACCGGCTGTAAATTCATCTTTACTAGTGTCGCGTGCCCGTCCCATTTACCGGTTCCTTTAAAACCCAGTTCCGTTAGAACTTATGAGACGGTGCATCCATCAGGGTTCGATGGGGATGTCGGTGAGTATTATAGTATTAGATCCTGGTTTGGGCGTCCTAAGTTAGAATCATATCTTTTATTTTAAAGGTGAAATAATATGTAAGACTTTTCCTTCTGTAGTAGCTCACTTCTTTTTAAGCAATCCCGTTATCTTAAGGTTTCTTTATATTAATCTGTCACAAACCGTAAAGTAAGTCCTGATAATTCCAGAACCCATAATTAATGTGCTTACCTCTGTGCAATTAATGATCAGAGCTCCCACTCGTGAAGCTTTAGAGAAAACCTGAAAGAATCAGGATTATGTTTCTTTTTCAAAAAAGGTTTATTACAAAATCAAAATACAAAAATGGGTAAATATATAAAAACAACTGCTATCCCCCACGGAGGAATTAGTTCAAAATGATTAAATAAGAGTTAGTTTACACCAGCTCTTGTCTTCTCAGAATCTCCCCAAAACTCTCCCTCTCTCTCTTTCTCTCCTAAGAGTCTCTTCTGTCATCCCCCATCCAGGCTTGGACGGGGGATGACCCCTCCAAATCTGCTCTGTCTCTTCTTGTCCTCTGCCCCAGCTGCTGTCCGCTCTCCCAATCTCTCTCTGCTGTTCAGAGCTGTTCTTATATACCCTTCCTGGACCAGCTTAAGGTCAAGGGGTCATTTACCAGATACACACTTTGTAGCTCAACACAAAACATTTGGTGTCATTTTCACTACATGCAGCATTCTTCTTAACACAGGTCATTACATCATCTTTTGCAGCATTCTTCAGTTTCTCTCCAATGTTCCCGAGAGGGCTTCTGAATCTGATGGGCTTGTCTTCACTCTGTTCTCCTCCAATCCCATCTTTCCAAGCCAGGGGTGGGGCAAAGAGGTGGGGTCAGTCTCCTGACCCTTCGCCCAGTTCTTTCCTCTTGTCCCTGTGACCCTTGTGTGACCCTTGTTTCTGACCACAGTCTTTTGACCTGCAGCCCAGCTCCTGTTGACTGGCTGATTTTGCTCGCACAAGCCAGTCCAGTGTGTTTCAGCTTGCCACTGTCTTTGGCATGTGGGGACTCGCAACACTAGAGCAGTGATTAGAAAAAGAGGCCTGGGGGGTTTTATATGTTGAAGTGACGCTGCTCTCTGATGCCTCGCATTCTGTCTCCTTCTAATCAGAACATATCCTCCTTTCATCTCCTATTCTAAATCATATCTGCTATTTGTGTCTCATGTCTGAGTAATACAAAAATCAGATTAAACCAACAGTTTACGTCAGACCAGATTACCCACAGCGCACTGGAAGATTTGTTGTGAGTCCCATTTGGCTTCAGATTTCTATGGTGTGAATGTCATGTAAATGAAACCAGCGTGTGTTTTTAATCTGGACATAATTACACGTCACAGGCTGGAAATTAGAATTATTCATTATACTGGGAAAAATATTGTAGAGGTTTTGACCAATTAATTTGGGGCAGCAGTAGCTCAACACCATATTGCATTATATATATATATATATATATATATATATATATATATATATATATATATATATATATATATATATATATATATATATACGGGTATATATATATTTATATATATATATACCCGTCCCCTGTGGGGGACACTCCAGGAGTATGGGGTGGGTGGACTTTTGTTAAGGGCCGTTCAGTCCCTTTACCAGACGAACGTGAGTTTGGTCCGCATAGCCGATAGTAAGTCGGACTTGTTCCCGGTGAGGGTTGGACTCCGCCAGGGCTGCCCTTTGTCACCGGTTCTGTTCATAACCTTTATGGACAGAATTTCTAGGTGCAGCCGTGGTGTGGAGTGTGTCGAGTTTGGTGGCAGGAGAATCTCATCTCTGTCATGAGCCGGGGTGAGTGCTCTTCACACTATTCACCATCTCTGAGTTTCTGATTACAGGAGAGGGAGCAACAGCTGATCCTCATCAGCGGGCCGGCTTTATAAGGAGGAGGGTGATCATGCTTCAACGCCGGATGATTGCTACTAACTGGTGGTCCCTAGCCCTTCCAGTTTTCGCTTGCCTTTCGATTCGTTTTTGTGCTTGGTTTTTGAAGTTACAATTAATGTGGATATTTTTGGATCCTTACCTCAGGTTGCAGCATTTTTGGATACTCTGCCGATCTCTGGAAGAAGTTCTCAGGTTCGTTCCTGCATCACCTCTCATTCAGCCGACCCGCTCTCCACCACGCTAATGCTCCCTCTCTGAATCAGCCTTCTCAACTCAATCTGTCAAACACATCCTCCTGGACTGCAATCTCTCTCTGGATATCAACCCGGCTCACTCCCCCTCCATTTTCCTGCTTCACTTCCGCATAACGCCGCTTCCTGTTTCTCATCCGCTGGACCCCAGTGCGCCCTTAGTTCTCCTGTTCCAAAATAAAATATTTTATTTTTTTGCCTTTATACTCGCCTCAGTCTCTGATTCTGCATGTCTTGGGTTAGGCATCTACCTCAGAACATGACAGTCTCTGCTTTTTGCGGATGATGTGGTCCTCCTAGCTTTTTTTTTGTATGAATCTTTTTTTTGTTCATTTCAGGCACAACAAAATACATATATAAAACATAAAGTGCACAAAAACAAGAAACCAGCTCTTGCTGGGTAGGTTCGCGGCAGAGTGTGAAGCGGCTGGGATGAGGATCAGCACCTCCAAATCTGACACATGGCTCTCGACCGGAAAAGGGTGGCTTGCCAACTCCGGGTCGGGAGAGAGGTCCTACCTCAAGTGGAGGAGTTTACGTATCTCGGGGTCTTGTTCACGAGTGAGGGTAGGAGGGATCGGGAGATCGACAGGCGGATTGGTTCGGCATCTGCAGTGATGTGGACGCTGAGCCGATCTGTCGTGGTGAAGAGGGAGCTGAGCCAGAACGCCAGGCTCTCGATTTACCGGTCGATCTGCGTGCCAATCCTCACCTATGGTCATGAGCTTTGGGTAATGACCGAAAGAACGAGATCGTGGATACAAGCGGCCGAAATGAGTTTCCTCCGTAGGGTGGCCGGGCTCAGCGTTAGAGATAGGATGAGGAGCTCGGACATTCGGGAGGGACTCGGTGTAGAACCGCTGCTCCTCCGGATCGAAAGGAGCCAGTTGAGGTGGTTTGGGCATCTGGTCAGGATGCCTCCTGGACGCCTCCCTGAGGAGGTGTTTCAGGCATGTACTGCCGGCAAGAGGCCCCCAGGTCGACCCAGAATACGTTGGAGAGGTTACATCTCCAATCTGGTTCGGGAACGCCTTCGGGTCCTGCCAGAGGAGCTGGTGGAGAAGGCCGGGGAGAGGACGGTCTGGAGATCCCTAGTTCGGATGCTGCCCCCACGACCCGGACCCGGATAAGCGGAGGAAGACGACGACGACGACGATTTATATTTACTATATACATATTTATATATACTACACTATATTGAAATTATATATATATATATATATATATATATATATATATATATATATATATATGTGTGTGTGTGTGTGTGTGTGTGTATATATGTATGTATGTGTGTCACTATATACACTATATTGCAGTTATTGCATTTATCAACAGGTTGAGCGGGTTGTCCAGTAATCGGAAGGTTGCAGGTTTGATCTCTCTGGACATCAGATACATCGTTTCTAAGGGCCACACAATCTGTGGAGCTTTTCAAAAAAGGCCTCAAGACCTTTTTGTTTAAAAAGGCTTTCTAGTGCACAATGACTTATTGAGTGTTTTACTTTATTGTGTTGTTTTTACTTATTGTTTGTATCTACTGTAATGACTTTTCAGATGGGTTTTATCTATTTCTGGGGACTGTTTTTATTTTCCATGCTTGATAGTATCCTGAAATTTTAACAGTTTTTAACTAGCTGTGTACCTTATACCTGTCCCCTATACTCTGTAGCACTTTGAGATTTTTTCTGTAATGTAAAGCGCATTATAAATAAAATGTATTATTATTATTATTATCAATCTCTCTCTCTGGATTGCTCCGGACAGAGAATTCTGCTGTTGTGTCCTTGCGCAAGACACTTAACCCACCTTGCCTGCTTGTGGTGGTCGAAGGGACCGGTGGCGCCTGTGCTTGGCAGCCTCGCCTTTGTCAGTACACCCCAGGGCAGCTGTGGCTACATCGTAGCTCATCACCATCAGTGTGTGAATGTGTGTGTGAATGGATGAATGATAAACTGTAGTGTAAAGCGCTTTGGAGTCCTTACTCTGAAAGGCGCTATACAAGTGCAGGTCATTTATCATTTATCATTTAAAATGTATATTTTAACATTTTAGGTTATATTCAGCCCATTCTATCACTCATAGATAACAAATTGACAGTTTTACACTGATAAAAAGGACAATTTCTGATGTGTGGTGGTTGCCAAGTAACCTTACAAGGATTTAGTTTTTCCTGTCAAAAAATATTTAAATGATGAAGCCGCTTAAACCTCAGGTTTCACTTTAATTTTCATACAAAAGAGTCATTAGAGGACAAAAATGCCCGCTTGTAAAAGTGGCTATAAAAAATGTATACATTAATATGTTTTTTTGCTTTTTTTTTTCATAGATCTGTTGAACAACTTCAGCCCTGCTCAAACATAAAAAAGCAATCAATCATGTTGAGGCTTTTAACCCTTGAAATGCCAGTTTAAATACTCAAAGTCATTGCTGTAATTTATGAAAAAAACACAAAAACTGAGTTATTTTCAAAAAAAGACTTTTTTTTTGCCTGGGGTGTCTAGTACAAATCAGTCTTGATTATGTTATGAAATATCAAAACTTTTGAATTTTTTGCATTTATAGTTTTTACACAGCAACAGGTTTAAAATTTACTATACACTCAAGCAATTAGAGGACATGAAGGTCCACTTTTAAAACTGCTTTAAAAATGGTCAAGATTAATATTTTTTTCTGATTTTTGGGTCTAGATCTGTCATGGGTGATTCTGCAGGTTGAGTGCTTTGCAGTCTTGTTGCTGGTTTTATTGTATTTCTGGTTTTTCCTGTTTTATTTTGTGCATTCACTTCCTGTCTCATTACAGGCAGCTTCATGACATGAGTCTCCTCACTAATCTGCCTCATGTCTTGCACCTGGGTCCTGGCTTCTCCATTTAAGCATCTTTGCGGCCTAGTCCACACGTAGCCGGGTTTTTTAAAAAACGAATATCCGCCCCTCCAAAAACTTGTATCCACACCACCTCGTTTTAAAAAAAAAACTCTGTCCACACGTACCCGGATAAATACGTTATTAAGGACATGCCAGACCTGTAGGCGGCAGTACTTCCCCCATTCTTAACCTCGTCCTTCGTCTGTGGTCTTCCGCAAGGAGCAGTAATTCCGCTTGCAAAAACAAACAAGCAAAAAGTGCTTGGACAATTGATAAAGCGAGAGCAGCTCTGAGGGCTTCCATGCTGTCGGCTAGTGTAAACACAGGTCGCACACGTGATGTCAGCATTTTTACGTCGCGGAAAGTGACGTTGCGGACCTTAAAACTCCGGTTTTGTCTGTCCACACACAGACACCCAAAACGGAGAAAACGCAGATCTTCACTTTGGCCGGAGTTTTTAAAAAGATCCGTTTTCGTGTGAAAAAACTCCGTTTTCGTGTGGATGACAGGCCAAAACGTAGAAAAATATCTACGTTTTGGCAGATCCCCGGCTACGTGTGGACAGGGCCTGCAACAGTTTCCTTTGCCAGTTTGTCTTCTCCCGTTGTGTGATGTGAACCTGCTCTCAGAAACACTTGGTAAAAGTGTATTCAGTTAGATTTGGACTTTTCAGTTGTGTTGTACTCCAGGAACAGTGTTGGGAGTAATGCGGTACAAAAGTAATTAATTACTGTAATGCATTGCTTTTTGCTGTAATGTGGTAATGTAAGGCATTACAGGGAAAGAAAATGGTAATATTTACTCGGTACAATTGTCAGTAACGCGGTAATTACAATGCATTTTTAAACCCAGAATCAAGATGTGGGTTTCTTAAAAATTAAAATTGCGGAAAGCCCCAAATAAAGATCCAGTATCTACATATATTACGTAATTTATGGACTCCGCTTTGCAGGCATTCTATGAGCAGAGAAGACGCAGCGGAAACGGCTCAAATACTCCAGCTGCGTCCTGCGCACGGCCGCTGTTATATTCACAAAATCGCTCCACCTAAACAAAATAATTAACTTGCAATCGTTCATATCAGCCCATATTCTCTGTACTTTCTGTACTTTTCTGACCTGCTTTGCCTCAGCTGAGTTCATAATCTGTGCCCTCGCCCGGTGACTTCAACTCATTGCTGCTGGAGCGCAGCGCATATTAAGCTTTTTTGCGTTCGGTAGATCCCTTTGGCTGATTAGTTAGAAAGTAGGAAATCTAGGAAACAGTTTTTTCTGTAAGACGGAGAAAACATGCAGCATGCAAGAAGGTTAGAGAGAGAAAGGGCCGAAAATTATTCAAATAAAATCAAAAAAACAAAACAAAGTGCTTAAAAAGAAAAAAGTAGGTAGATTTATCCCCAATACAAATTTTTACCAGTGAAAAGCAATAATATATAAGCATTTAATATTTATACATGTGATAGAATCAGATCTCCCCAGAAGTCAGTCCCACATCCAGGGCCGTATCAAGGCATTTGGGGACCAAGGCAAATATAGGCTTGGAGCCCCCACCACCTCACATCCTGCTCAGTTAATATAAGATCGCAGCGTGCTGAGAGTACAGATTGTTGTTGCTTGTATTTAATAAAGAACTGTTATTATATCTGACTGTTTTTAACAGCAATCCTAGCTCAGACACCACATCGCCTTCCTCTGGATGTGTCATGAGTTCACTGAGCATCACATGACCTAATTCCTATTGAAATTGTTTTGGTGAAAGTAACTGAAAGTAATGCAAAGTAGTGTAATGCCTTACATTTTAAAATCAGTAATATTGTAATGTAATCAATTACATTAAAATGAGGGTAACAAGTAATAAATAATGCATTACAGTTTTGAAGTAACTTGCCCAACACTGTCCAGGAATCCCTTCTGCTTATTAAAACTGTGTGAGCTCTGCATTTGAGTCCTCTTTGTACTTTGATAAGATCTTGTGATCAACTGCAGTTCTGATCCAAAAAATCAAATATTGAATATTTATCTAAATTTTAACCCTTTATATGCCAGTTTTATTATGTGATGCTCATTTTTTCCTTTTTTTTTTCTTTTTTTTCTTGAACATGTGGCATATTGTTCTATTGCATACAGTTTGCATATTTACATACAGATCACATACCATTAAGAACCTTCCCCCCTCTCTTGTTTTCTATTCTCGCTTGTGTGTCCTCAAGTGTTCCTTATTTCCGGACCCTTAGGTATGGGGTTGGAATGCTGTCCAGGACCCTCCACTGTTCATCTCAAGCTGATTTGTCCATTCTCTCCCCACAAGTGGTCCGGTTCCTCTCCTCCCTTCAGATTCCACTTTTACTTCCGTCTTTATCATAGTGCACATTTGCTACAATCACATGAACAAAAACTAAACATAACCTCTCAGCTCTAGTAGCTTTGAACAAGGGGTTACATGCATGATGTTACTTTTTTTTTGTTTGTTTGTTTTAGATCGCACTGCCTCTTCAATTAAATCCGACCTCGATGGTTTTATGTACTCGATCCAATTTTTCCAAATTCTATTAAACCTGCCCTCTTCCAGTCCAAGGGATAATGCTAGTTTTCCATCAAATATATATCTTTAACTACCTCAACCCAGTCCTTTAATGTTGGTCTCTTTCTTCATCTCCTGGTGATAGCTTTTTTGCTTGCAACTGACATTATTCTGAACACATGGTGGTCTCCATATCTTGTGAAAATTATTTCCATTTTCCCCAGGTATAGTGTCTCAAAATTGAATGGGAGGTCTACCCTCAGGTCTTTGTTCATACATTTCCTGATTTCCTGCCAATATGTGTTAATGCGGGGGCATTCCCAGAATATGTGAAAATGGTTGGCTTTATCAGCTCCGCAAGCTCTCCAACATTTTGGTTCGTGTTGCTGTGTCTGTATTGGTGTCCTAAAGAATTCAATAATGTTCTTCCACCCATGTTCTCTCCATGACAAGGAACAGGTTGTTTTCCATTGCTGCCTATGTATTTCTTCCCAATCCTCGATTGATATAGCAATAGTCGCCTCCTTTTCCCACCTTTGTTTTGTATAGTTTGTATCATTTTCTTTTAATTCTTCAACCAACCCATATAGTTTCTAAAAAAAATGTCTCTAAATTCCTTTCATATGCTAAAATAAACATTCTAATGAGGCCCATTTCCCTTCCCTCCCTGGTTTCCATAAGCACTTGCTCTAGGTAATGTTTTACTTGGATACATCTGTAATGGTCATGATCTGTTAGATTATATTGGCCTTTCATCTCTTGAAAACTTTTTATTTTCATCTGTCTTATTCCCAGAATATCTTGGGTCCCCCTTCCCAGTTTTTGAAATTCTTGTGCCTTAATCTTTATCACCTCCACTCTTTGTGTAATGTTCAGGTAAGGTATTAAGTTCCACCTGCTAATGTCGGATCTAATTTTTTTGAGCAGTGGGTCATAATTTATTGATTTTATTTGCCCTAAATCTCATGGTATATTGATACCTAGAAATTTTATATATTTTATGTTCCAGTTTAATTTATATTTTTCCCTGATTGCCTGATTCAGATTATAGTTATACAAAATAACCTGAGTTTTTGCATACTTATTTTATAACCGGAAAGGTGGCTGAATTCTGTAAGGGATTTCAGTAGTGCGGGAAAGGAAGTATCCGGATTTGAGGTAAAAAAAAAATGTCGTCCACAAATAGTGCTATTTTTTGTGTAGATCCCCCCACTTCTACGCCTGTTATTTTTCCATTTTGCTTTACCCAAATGCTCATAGGTTCTAAAAAGATAGCAAATAGAAGGGGACTTATGGAGCATCCCTGGCAACATCCCCGTTCTAGTGTAATTTGGTTGGATTTTTGAATTTCCTCTGTTTTGTCCACTTTTGTATTTGTGTGTGGGACCCATATTTTTACAAATGTTGCTTTTTGCCTGTTGTTTTTTCAGTTTATATGCCGGTAATTTTGTTGACCTGCTCCCACCTTCATAGTAACTTTGTTTTAAGAACAGTATTTTCTTTTGAATCTCCTGATTATAAATCTCATTAATCTCTGTTTTCTTCTTTTTTAGTTCCTGAATTATCCTCCCATTCAAATCGTCCTTACGTTCTCGTTCTAGCTTTTCCAAATCTGTTTTTATTGTGTCCAATTGTAGTTGTCTCACCTTTTTAAGATGCGTTGATTTGGCTATAAGCTTCCCCCACTTATAACAGCTTTACTAGCATCGCAAAACACAGACGGGGACATCTCCTTGTTATCATCATCCTCCATATATGTTTGAACGTCCCTCACGATTTCTTCCTTCGTTTGTCCTTTTAATAGCCTCACATTTAATCGCCAGGCTGTGTTCCTTTTCTTGCTCCCCATTAGTAATGTTAAATAAACCGGGCTGTGATCTGATATGTCCCTCACTCCAATATTACAATTCTTAACCCTATGCCTACCTTTATTAAACATCAAGAAATAATCGATCCTTGAGTATATATTATGCAGTGCTGAGCAGGGGCGTAGCACCAAATTCTGGGCCCTAGGTACAAGTCTTCTAGGTGGGCCCCCATGCTCAATTATTTAATATCTCTCTTACACATTTTTTGTCATGCTATAAGACAAGATAATAAATATGATCTTAATTTAACCTCTATATTGAGCAAATACAAATGCCAGCATAATAAAAGTGAAATGCCCAGACTTCACATATAATTATTTTTATTTGCCAACAATGTGTTCAAACAAAAATCCTGGAATTTATTTTCCAGTAAATGCCCACTGACAGGTCTTCATGTTAGCAAAATCACTTATGAGATCTTTAAAGTCCAATCATTTGGCTAATTGGCTTTCAATAGAAAGAAGAGCTAGGCTGTTCAGTCTATCCTGGGACATTGTTGATCTCAAATAATTTTTCACCAGTTTCAGTTTGCTAAACGCCCGTTCACCCCCAGCAACAGTCACAGGTAGTGTGCAAAACATCCTCAGTCCAATACAAAGTTCTCCAAAAATGCTCTGTAACTGCATCCTGTAGATGGCATTAAGCAGCTCAAGAGGAGACCGAATGTGTGGAAATGTGGCACGATATATTGTTCTCAGGTGTAGCATCTCATTCTCAATTTCAGCTGTGAGATCGTTGGTTACGTATTGTAACCCCAGATTATATGAGTCTAGTCGCAGCCCTTAAGCGAGCTGCTATTGGAAGGATGATCTCCGCATCAGCCAATCATGAAGAGCTTAAATGTACGCCCACCAATAGTGGGCCCCCTCGTGGTATATAACCGCAGTGACCCCACTGCTCGCCTCCAATGGCTCTTATTCCATCATAACCAGTGGGGCCAAGTGGCTTAAGGGCTGCGACTAGACTCATAGAATCTGGGGTTACAATATGTAACCAACGTTCTATTTCGTCTAGTCTTAGCCCTTAAGCGAGCTGCTATTGGAATAAAGCGCAGCTGGATGGGTTTACGCCACACTGGTTAACACAACCAATGGACACACCCAATCAATCTCCTTTAGTGAGGGAGGTTCAGCCTCAGACCAGGCTTAAAGACTGAGGCAGCCACGATAAAAGAAGGGCCCCCACTAAAAAAACATCATCCACGAGAGGATGAAATCCATCTCAGCAAGGCCAATGAGGCGTCATAAGCATTCATTCAGCCTGCTGGGGTCCAAGCACTGAACGAGTGATGGAACCTGAAGACACATCCCGTAAATAATAACGAGTAAAGGAACAGGGTGAAGCCCATGAAGCAGCCTGACAAATGTCTTCCATCGACACACCACTGTGGAGCGCCATCGAAGAGGAAATCCCCCTGGCTGAGTGAGCCCTGAGTGCCTCAGGGGAAACCTGCCCCGATGACGTGTAAGCGAGGGAAATGGCGTCACACAGCCAGTGTGAAAGACGCTGGGCCGTCAGCGCCTGACCAAGGGAAGACTCCCTGTAGTGCACAAACAGGTTTTGTGAACGACGAATCCCTGAAGTGCGTGACACATACCGTACAAGCGCGCGCACCGGGCAGAGAAGGTGAGAAGCCGCCTCCTCCTCAGAATTATGGGGAGGAGGAAAAAGTCCAGCCAATGAAATTGACCTGGACTTGAAGGAAGCATTAATGCTTTTGGGCACAAAGGCTGGATTGGGGCATAAAACAGCAGACCCGCCATCTTCCCGGATCCTGAGGCATGCGGGAGCCACTGAAAGGGCGGTCAGGTCACTCACTCTCTTAACTGATGCTAGCGCTAGCAGCAATGCAGTTTTAAGTGACAGGAACTTGAGTGAGACCTGGTCCAAGGGTTCAAATGGGGCTTTGGATAAGCCGTGCAGAACCACCGTTAGATCCCACTGGGGAAAAAGCGGGCGGGACACAGGTCTGTTCCTCCTGACACCTTTTAGAAAACGTTTTGTGAGGGGATGATTGAAAACAGATCTATCTCCAAACCTTGATGACAGGATGAGATGGCTGCAGCATATGTTTTAATAGTGCTGAAGGCGAGGCCCCTGTCCATCAGTATCTGCAGAAACGACAGGACATCCGCCAGCTGGCAGGAGAGCGCTTGAACATTCCGCTCTGTGCACCATTTCTGGAAAGCTGCCCATTTAGCAGCGTAAGACGCAATGGTAGAGGGCGCCCGCGCACTCTGAATCGTGGCGACCACATCATGCGACAGCCCAGAAGCCTCTAAGCGTGACCGCTCAGCGGCCAGACCCACAGCCGTTGGCCTATTTCCGGAGGATGTTTGATTATCCCATCCGCCTGGAGAAGGGCGTCCGCCCTCCACGGGAGCCTCCACGGGGAGCCGGACACTAGCGCTTGCAGGTCCGGAAACCATGACGCGGACAAGCGCCTGGGAGCCACCAGAATCACCGAGAGCCGTTCCGACCGAATTCGGTCTAAGAGACGGGGAATCAGAGGGACTGGTGGAAACGCATAAAGGAGCGCTCGAGGCCAGGGCTGGTGTGAGAAGGCGTCCGCCCAGAGCGGAGGTCCGTCCCGGGGACTCAGGGAAAACCACAGGCGACACTGAGCGTTTTCGCGAGCCGCAAACAGATCCACAGACGGTTCCCCGAACCTGATCCAGATCTGTGATATCAGTGCGGGATGCAGACGCCAGTCGGAGTCGCGGGGTCCCCCTCTCGACAGGATGTCTGCCGCTACATTCAGGACCCCCGGAATGTAGATGGCCCTGATGGACAGCAGGTGGACATGTGTCCAACACAGTAAATCTGTGGCGACACGCAACAGAGGGAGGGATCGAACTCCCCCTTGGCGATTTATGTAGGCTGCCGCCACCTGGTTGTCTGTGTGAACTTCGACATGACGGCCCTCGAGAAGGGCAGCAAAGTGTCTGATCACATTCCTCACTGTCATAAGCTCCAACACATTTATGTGCTCGTGCGTGTGGGAGGGCCAACGATCCGCCACCGTATGGGACAAGCACGTGCCCCCCCACCCCGACAGTGACGCATCCGTAAACACAGATACGTGTGACGCAGGACGTCCGATGGGAACCCCGCGTGAGAGGATGCAGGGGTTCCCCCAGTGAGCGAGGTCCCCGCCCACTGAAGGGGGAATCATCAACATACGTCTCTTCTGACGTATCGGGTGCACCCGGAGGCGGGTGAACCAACGTTGCAAGCGCCTCGTGTGCAGCAAGCCTAGCGGTACCACAGCGTGGGCTGCGGACATCATGCCCAGGAGTTTCATGACTAACAGGGCTCTCACGATCTTGCGGGGTTGTACACGGGAGATCACCGTGGAGAGATCTGCCGCTCTTGCAGGCGACAAACGTGCTCTCATCAGGGAGGCGTCCAACTCCACCCCGAGATACACAATCGACTGGGATGGAAGAACGGAGCTCTTTTCCCAGTTTATAGAAAACCCCAGGGTCGACAGATGCTCTGTCAACCTCCTGGTTTGCTGTGACGCCTCGTCCTTGGACCGAGCGCACAGGAGAAGATCGTCCAAGTAAAATAAAACCCTCATTCCCTCCGTGCGCAGTGGCTGCAGCGCAGTCTCCAGACATTTGGAGAAGGTGCGCGGGGCTAGCGAGTAGCCGAAAGGGAGGCGATTGAACTGATATTGAACTCCCTTGAACGAAAAACGCAGAAACTTCCGGTGATTCGGAATTACTGGTATGTGGAAGTATGCGTCTTTCAGGTCGATTGACGTGAACCAATCCCCGGGGCGCACATATTCCAGGACTTGTCTCATCGTTAACATGCGGAAATGCATTACTGCTATGGAGCAGTTGAACAGGGACAGGTCGAGAATCGGTCTCATTCCTCCCGACTTCTTCGGTACTATGAAGTAGCGGGAGTAGAAGCCCGAGAGCTCTTGTCCGCGAGGGACTCGTGAAATAGCGTCCTTGGACAGAAGTTCCCGCAACTCCAGCTCTAGAGCCTGAGACTGTACTTGCGATGTGAACGTCGTCTCCACGATCCCGTTGAAGGGAGGTGGAGTGACCTGAAAATGAAGTGTGTGACCGCAATGAATGGTGTCCGAAATCCATTTGCTCATGATACAAAGGCGGCGCCACTCGTGCGCGCGTTCCGACAGAGGACGCGTGTGCGCGGTCACGTGAGCAACGACTGAGGGTTGTGCATGCGCCCTTACCGCCGTCGCCCGTACCAGAGAACTGGGGGCGACCCATGGAGGGCTGCGCTCGAAAGGGCGGGTGCGAAACAGCTGGAACAGGCTGGTCCGCACCGCGGAGCGTGGAGTCCGAAAGTGAAGGACGAGTGGGAGCCGAGCCTGTGCACGGGGGCGACAAAGTGCCAGCGGACGAAGCCGCGCACTGTGCCGCCGCGCGTGGTCGAGACAGCGACCTGACATCTCGCCCCACCCGACGATGTGGTGAGAGTTGGGCCCGGCCGGATGCTGGGGCCGGAGCGCCAATGGAGCGCACCCTTACGGTTGGCCGTATATTATGACTGCCTGCAGGAACATGTGTGCGTGCAGCAGTGCTTGGTGTGGGGAACATGTGTGAGAACTCGGCAGGAGATTCTGCGGAGGACTGTAGGATTGTGCTCTTTGAGTGACATGTTTTGGGTTTTATTTCAAAACCAACATCAACATTACAATCATGTACACACACATTCCCCCCAAAGAGTCACTTCCGTGGCTGCTTTCGGCGAGGCTCGTGCACCTGGGACTGCCAAGACGGCGTCTGCTGGCCCCGCCCGAACCGTTGCCCGCCATCTCGCTGGTCCCGCTGATGTGGAGCCGAAGCGGGAGGCCGGCTCCGTGGAGCGGACGGTGCAGCTGGGCGTTTGAAGCTTCCGCGCCGTTCGTCCCATCCTCTGGCAGAACGGCCGGAGTGCGAGGCTGACCGAGGGTGAACCAGGTCTCGTACCGTAGCCGATAGTTCGGCCGTCTTCTGAGCCCTCTCAATGACGCCCCTAAGATGGGGACCAAACAGAACATCGGTGGTGATGGGGCCGTCCAGCATCTCCCTTTGCAGATGCTCCGGAATGGAGGGCAGGGCCTTGAGCCAGATCGCTCGCTGGATGAGGGTCTGCCAGGCAGCGATGCGAGCAGAACCGGTGAGCACAGCAGCACACAAATTGAGGATAGCATCAGCAGTCTTAGTAATGACGGCCTTCGACTCCTCGGGGGCTTCCAGCTCCTCCATCATCCTCGAGACGCCGAAGGCAAGGAGGGCGATGTTATTCCCTGCAGCGCCGGTCTGAAAGGCACACTGATGTGCACGTTCGGTGAGCCGCGTCAGCAGCTGGTCATGTTTTGAAGCGGGAACAGCTCGCGGGCCAGCGAGGTGGTTCTTGGCGCCAAACAGCGAGGCCAAGTCCGGCTCTAGCGGAGGAACGGATGGCCAGCCTTGGTCGGAAAACCCCTCGACCTTGGTGATGGGCGCGAAGGTGGAGACTGGTGCCTTGAGCTTGGCAGGCTCGGAGAAGGTGGCAGACCAGCAGCTCATAGCAGCAGGAAAGCGCGGCCAAATAGGGTCTAGACAGCGTGTCTGAGTTGCCCCGAAGATTCCCGCCAAATCATCCGCTTCAGGCGGGGCTGGTTCTGGCACAGCTAGCCCCTTGTGGGCTGCTGCCGCAGAAATGATGGCGGGCAGCTCCTGGAGCAGTGCTCTTACTGCTGGCAGGGAGGAGCGAGAAGCCACTGGGGCAGAAGGACCCGCTGGGCGGAGCTCATCGACCTCCGTTATGTCTAGGAGGGATGCCGCCTCGTCGTAGTTCTCGCTGTCGGTGACGTCATCCAGCCGGTTGAAGCCAGCCGGCTCCTGACCGGCGTCGAAGAAATCCAACGCCTTGTCCAGCGGGTACAAGTCAGCCACCGGAAATTCTTCGTCGGCGGCGGGAGTGAAGTACTCGACCCGGCGAATCTTCTCTGCCGGGCAGAGCGGCACAGAACGGGCACGAGGCCTGCGGGGTCAAGGCCAGGCCAGCGTGGTGAGCCCCGAGACAGACCTCACACTTAGCGTGCAGGTCTCCGCTGGAAATGGAGCCCGACTGGCAGGTCGGGCAGGGTCTGGCGTCGCTGGACATGGCTGGTAAGTCTTCTCGGATAATCTTGCTCTTTCTGGATAAATTTTCTCTTTAAGAAGTTCTCAGCTTGGCATGAAGAGAAAAAGGAGGCGAGCAGTGGGGTCACTGCGGTTATATACCACGAGGGGGCCCACTATTGGTGGGCGTACATTTAAGCTCTTCATGATTGGCTGATGCGGAGATCATCCTTCCAATAGCAGCTCGCTTAAGGGCTAAGACTAGACGAAATAGAACCTTGTAATATTTTCTCATCAGTGCCTGGCATGATATCTTCATCTGCTCTTCAGTCATGTCTGTCATGGTCCATGATGTTAAGCTTATATATATTGATATATTAAATACATATGACATGAAATAAACCAGGTTCTCTCTGTGAATGTAATGCACTCTAAATTTTATAATCCCTGCATTATCAGCCAAATTATAAGATTGTCCGTTTTCAAGATCAAATATAAAGAAATTTAAAATAGGCTTAAAATATCTAACCAAGTCAATAACAATCCTCTAACACCAGTGTCATCATGCTATACAAAAAACAGTGGCAGCTTCTCATTCCTGAGATTACCACGAATCCATCGATAGCAAGTTTGTCCTGGTCCATGACTGGGAAGGAGCTGAAATATCCACACAGAGTGAACCTGTTTTTACTGTGAGGTCCGCGAAATAATTGGCGCCGGCCGCCCACGATAATAATTCTGATTAATATATATATATATATATATATATATATATATATATATATATATATATATATATATATATATATATATATATATATATATGTATATATATATATATATATATTAGTGTTTTCACTGATAACACTAATTAATTTATATTTGATCTTGATGGTGAAACTAAAGGCATTTAACACTGAACACCTAACATGAATGCAGCTTCTGAGAGCTAGCTAATATCAGCTAAAACTGTGTTCTGCTGCTGCTGCTCACCTTCCTTCTTGAAAAACCTAGTCAATACTTGCTTCTGTTCAAATAAATTTTTCTCCTTCTCCTTCTTTTGTTTTCTGGAAGCCAGATTTCCCTTTCTTGGGAAAAGACATGACTGACTCTCCTGCCTCCAGCTCTGGCTGTCAGCATGCGGCCGTGCAGCCTCTGGCCGCTGGTGTGGACTAAACCACTTTGCACATTTTTAAGGGGTGATAGATGCCTCAGAAATTATTCAGTTATTATTTTTAAGGCGAAATTCTGTTTCTTAACCCCTTTATCCAGGTAAAGGGAAGTTTATTAAAACATTAAGTAAGTTGGGGAAAAAAACAACAACAATAAAACATTTTTATTCAAAGCTGTCTCAGGGCCCCTCCCTGCAGTGGGCCCTGGGTAAATGGTACCCTTTCTCCCCCCAGTCCGACGCCCCTGGTGCTGAGCAACATGTATAATCTATGCATGATGGGTTCACATCTCTCCAAATATCTACAATCCCCAGATCAGTCATCAAACCATTCAATTTTTTGCCAGTCACACTTTTCTGTTTGGCTCTTCATGAGGAGTCCAGCTTCGAATTAAGTCTTTGGTTCAAATTCTAGCCTGGCCTGCAAGACTCGTCCTCTGTTTAATTCTGCACAGAGAAAGAGGCTGGTAACCTGGGACGTAATTTTGGGGGGGGACGGGTGGGACATGTCCCCCCCACTTTTTCAAAAGGCAGTTTTGGTCCCCTACACTTTTTTCCATCCAAAAACAATATTACGCTCCATTAAATGGATTTGGTTGAGCACTAGGACCGAAACGGAAACCGGTTTCCTATTAGACCCGCCCAAAAGCTAATCTATTGGCTCTGCTGATACTTGCTAACGTATTATTGGCTGTTGCTGCTGTCACTCAAGTTGTAAACAGTCAGAACGTGCTCACGTTGTTTTGCTAGTTTGGAGCCGCTAGGGAACACCGGTACTGTCACATTGTCAACTAGACGCTGTGTAATATCAGAGCTCAGCTCAGCTTCCATACATAACATTTGAATAAGTGTTCATATGTGAGTCTTTGGTAGTTAGGCACAGCCAGGAGGCAGCATGTCAAGAAAACGAAAAGTGGATATAAGAGACTTCTTTCAAAGTCAAAACGTAAGTTGGAACATGTGACACCCCTGCATTAAGCTCAGACTCACCTCCTCCTTCACAAACATACTCAAAACTAACTTTTACAAACTCATCTCCTCCACATAACTGACTCCTCAGACACAATTTATTCGTATTATTATAATAATTATTTTTTTATTATTACTATTATCATCATAATTATTATTACTAGTAGTAGTAGAAGTGTACTGTAACTTCAAAACTTTTATCATTTAACTTTATTGTAAACTTATCTATTGCAATGTATATTTTCACATTAAAAAGCTCTGAAAAATGAACAGTATCGTCATCGTCAACAGATTTTTTTAAGCTTAATGTCAAAGATGTACACTTTTCATTAGATTTATCTTATTTTTTCCATTTATTTTTTGTGTGTTGAAATGCAACAACTGTTTAAACACTTTTAAGGGAAAAACATATTTAATATGTTTTTATACACTCAAATGTTAGGGTGATGATCATGTGTAAAGCATTAGTTCAGCATGTCCTCTAACACAGCAAATGAACAAACGGCCAGATCTCAGGAGGGACCGTTTATGTATAAATAATTTTTATACTTTTGACTAGGCCTGGGAAAGTAACAAATTTTGCTGGACGATATTTTGTCCAACAAATTGTTGATGATAAACGATATTGTCAACATTATCTAGACCAAAATAACCACTAATATAATGTTAATATATCATAATAATGCAAGTACACCCTTTAAAATGCAACAAATAAACCTTCATTTAACATTGAAATGTCCAGAACCAGAACTTCTAAATGAATAAAAATAACAAACAAAAATTGAATAAAAAAGGAATCTCACTCCCTGTTAGAAAATGTTGCACCAAAAACAATAAAAAAAAGACCCAAAACAATAAATACAATGGCCTATCCATTGTCAACAGCCAAAACTGCACTTCAATAATGATAATAAATAAAAATAATAATAGAGTTGTACATTTTTTAACTTTGATGTATATATATATATATATATATATATATATATATATATATATATATATATATATATATATATATATATATATATATATATATATATATATATATATATATAGAGGATGGAAAAATTATTGAGATGGGCACGTGACGTGTCAAGGGGTCTTAACATAACACCCCCCACCCCAAATCCGCACAAGCCTGCTGTGTCCCCCCCACTTCTGAAATCAAAATTTCGTCCCTGCTGGTAACTCACAGGCAGAGAGGCACATGGGGGGTGGGACTAGGCAGCTCAAAAATAGCCAATCAGACAAAAGACGGAAATGCCGACTGTACCGCTATAGTTTTTTAGCTGTAATAAGAAAAGGCGTCTGGCAACGGCGCAAACATCTTGTTTTTTTTTTAGAAGAAAGGCTTTTAGCGTTTCTACTTGTTGTGGTTTTAAAGACATTCAAGTCATTTAGAACAGAGGAAAGAGCTGTAGCGAACTCCGCCGCTGTCTTCGCTGTTTATGAGAAACTGAGCGTTGCTGTGTGTGACGTCCGCGATGCTGTAGTTGTTTAGCTGTAGTCAAGAATGGCGTCTGGCGACTGCGCAATCATCTTTCTTTAGAAGAAAGGCTTTTAGCGCTTCTTCTTTTTGTGGTTTTAAAGACATGACCAAGTTAGAGCCCTGCACTGAAGCCCTAATCCCTCGGGTCAGCCCGGCCCAACGGCCCGAGGGCCGGGCTTCGGGCCAACGACTGTGTAATTACCTCGGGCACGGGCCGGGCCGGGCGCTTTTATTTTTAATCGAATTCATAAAAAAAAACTGAAACATTTGAACGCAGCTGTCAAAAACTCCAGAAGCTGAACATAAATATAAAATATATAAGAATAAGCTTACCAATATAATAATATGTAAAAAGGAGTATTATTATACAGGTTTGAATAATGCTAAACATGATATTAGAGAAGTGTGGAAAATATTAAATAATGTAGTTCGACCAAATTTAGGTAATGATAAATTTCCGAAATATTTTGTTGAAAACAGTATTGTAAAACATGATTATGGTGATGTGGCTGATAGCTTTAATAAATTCTTTGTAAATATAGGGCCGACATTGGCAGAAAACATATCTAGCTCTTCAACATCGCATACACCTTTCTTAAAAATAATCAAACCTAATCCTCATTCCATGTTTCTTTCAGCTGTAGAGGAACAAGAAATAATACAAATTGTAAAAACACGTAAAGGTAAAACATCAAATGACAATCATGGCATTGACATGATGACAGTAAAAAAGGTGATAGAAGGAATTTCAAAACCACTTGCATATATTTGCAATTTGTCTTTTCAATCAGGTGTATTCCCAAACTTAATGAAAGTTGCAAAAGTTATACCAATATATAAAACTGGGGATAAGCATCAATTTACGAACTATAGGCCAATTTCATTGCTTCCACAATTTTCCAAGATTCTTGAAAAATTGTTTAATAACCAACTCGAAATATTTTTGAATAAATAGAAGATAACATCAGACTGTCAGTATGGATTTAGACCGAATAGTTCATTATCACTAGCTCTGGTGCATTCTGTGGAAGAAATTACAATGTCAATTGATCAGAAGAAACATGTTCTAGGAATATTTATTGATTTGAAAAAGGCTTTTGATACGGTTAATCACAAAATGTTACTTGAACAGTTAGAGAGGTATGGGATTAGGGGTGTAGTGTTGAGCTGGTTGACAAGCTATCTACAACAGAGGAGACAGTTTGTGAAATTTGGAGAATGTTCATCTTCATGGTTGGACATTGTTTGTGGAGTACCACAGGGGTCTGTGTTGGGTCCAAAATTATTTTTATTATATATTAATGATTTGATTAATGTAACAAATACATTGACATTTGTTTTGTTTGCCGATGATACCACTATTTTCTGTGCAGGAGGTAATATTAGCGACTTAGAAAGGATGGTCCAAATTGAAACGTGTGTCATTAAAGAATGGTTTATTGAAAATAAGCTTACATTAAATATAGCATAAACAAAATGTATGCTGTTTGGTATGGCTAATAAAACTGAGGTTAAGCTGCAAATAGATGCATGTGAAATTGAGCAAGTAACAGAACATAAGTTCCTTCAAATAATAATTGATAATAAATTAAGTTGGATTCACAAATTAAACATGTATATAAAAAGGTTGCGAGAAGCATCTACATTATGAATAAAGCTCGGCAGTACTTGGATTATAAATCACTCCATGTCCTTTATTATTTATTGATTTATCCCTATCTTATTTACTGTGTAGAGGTATGGGGTAACACTTATAAAACATCTATTGTACCCTTGTCTATCATACAGAAAAGAGCCCTGAGAGTCGTCCACAATGTTAGATTTAGAGAACACACTAATCCGTTATTTATATATTCTTAAATACTAAAATTTTAAGATTTACTTCAACTCTATACAGCGACGTTCATGTTTAAAGTGCATAGGAAATTATTACCAAACAAATTATTAATGCTATGTATAAAACCAGATAACCTATATAATTTCAGATACAAACTTAACTTTAGGCATACATATTTCAGAACAACATTAAAGTCATTTTGTATTTCTGTTATGGGTGTAAGAGTTTGGAATAAGCTAAGTGAGGATCTAAAGCAAAGTCCCTCATTGCATAAGCTTAAAGGGAAGTAACAAAATTATACTAATTAATTACATGGAGGAGGAGGAAAAGTTGTAAGGGTGTTGCATTTGATTGTAATTGTCTATTGTTGGTGAACATGGGGTGGGGGTGGGGGGGCATAAAAAATGTAAATTTTGTTCGTATGATTGAGGATAAAACATGTTATAAGAAAATGGCAATGACACTCAGTGTAGGGAAAATGTATGTTTTTTTTTTTGTTTTATCTTTCTTGAAATTTGATTTGGAGGGGATTATATAAGCTACCAGAGCTTTGTTCTCTTCCTATTGAACATGTTCTACATACATATATATATATATATATATATATATATATATATATATATATATATGTATATATATATATATATATATATATATATATATATATATATATATATATATATATATATATATATATGCATATACGTATGCATGGGTTTCTTTTTTAATACTTTTTGAATACTTTAAATTGTCTATTGATTTACATGTTCAATAAAGAAAGAAAGAAAGTGAAAAAAAAGCTGCTTTTGCCTCAAAATAGAAAAGAGAGTGAATTCAGTAACTTGAGTATGGCCAATTTTTGCTTTCCAACCACAAAAATCTTTATGAATGACTTTCTTCTGTTTTTTTCTTTTTTCTTTATCCAATTTTGTTTACATGTGTTTCTGCTGTGGACTGAGTGAGTAAAAGTTGAAGAAGTTTGTGATATAGAAAAAAACCTGAGACGAGCTTTTAATGAGAAGGTTCAGCTGATCTGTTGTGACCGATTCTGTAGGTTCAGGCTTCTGTCTAACTCTGTTGTTGGGCTCATTTATGGAGCTATTTATCACCACAGAGGGCTGTGACCGGGTTTTTGGGATTCTTTGTTTTTAACGTGTTCCTTGTCTCGATTGTTTAGACGGTTTCTGCACTGCTTCTCCTCCCAGTGATGGTGCTATTTATAAGCTGCTGCCGGTTGGCTCTTGTCCATTCTCACCTTATATGTTATCTGGTGTTGAAGCTCCCACACAAACTATAAACCAACACATTTCCTTTTCCCACAAGGGGGTAATGTGCTTTTCTGCATGTCAATTAAGACAAAAGGCTATGTGTGTGTGTTTGAGTTCTAATGAAAACAAAGAGTAAAATATGGTGGAGAGGTAGAAAGAGATTGTGAACTGCTATGAATCATAAATCTGTGGTGGTGGTGGGGGGGGGGGGGGGGGGGCTAATGAAAAACAGCTCTAGATGAAAATAAGATTAGACATGAGAAACGAAACTGCAGTTCCAGTTCTACCATCCATCTCTATTGTCATTCTTCCCTCGTTTTTGTCTCACTTCCTTCATCCCATTATTGGAGGGTCTTTCCATTTCTGTCAGTTCCTTATCTGTCTTTGTCTTTGAAGGCCAGATGAGGATAATAAGGAAGGCAGGAGCCAAGAACAACTAAAGGACTAATACCCATCAGTGAGCTAGTTATCAGTCTTAGAAACCATATTTTTTTAAACTTAATTAGCTGTGAGCAGAAAAAAAACATCCTGCTGCTTTAAAAGTCCTTTAATGATTGCAGCTTTCTCACTTTTTCCAATAATTTGCTCTTGAAATTATTTTTTTGGCTATTTCCATCATTAAAGAAATGTACAAAAAAGAGCAGGAAGAACTAGTGCCAAATTGGTCCTCAATGAATTTAAATAATTGCAGTGTCAAAAACTAGATTGATTATCTGGCCTAAAACTAAGAGTTTAACATTTTAAAGCTTACGCCATGAATTAATAATGATGTATTTTTTTAACAACATTAAGTAGCAGCTACTTTGGGGAGAGGAGATGTGCCAATTTTTTATCTGTGAATATATATGGGAAATCTTGCAACATAAAACATGACTTTGAGGTAAACAAACACATCAATAGAGCCATCACGGTAATCATGTACAACTATAAGTTTGTTGGAAAGGATGGAGCTGGTTCAAAAATCCCAGTAATTATCGTGTTGTGTTGTGTGAGCAAAACAAATTGATCACTATAGAAATTGCATGTTTTGTTTGGAACCAGAAAATATTCCACAGGAATGCATGGAAACCCTGCTGGCTGAAAACCGAGGCATTTCACTTTAATCAAGCTTCAACATGAGATCAGAATTAAAATGTCAAAATCCACAACAAGCTAAATAAAATTGTTCCAAATAAAAACATATTACTAAATAATAATTAGTGTAAGATAGGTAGATTGATTTTGTGGAATGGAAACCCTAATGAAACCCCAGAATCAACACAACAAAACTGATTTCCGATTAACCATGCATCAATATTTAATTCAATGGAAATAAAAGTAGAAGAGCAATAGGGAGCCTAAGTCACTTCTGCATCATGGGTCCCCGGAAGAACAAAAAAATGAATACAAGTCAACAGGGCAAAAAACGAAAAGGAAGGAGGGCCGAGAGGAACAGAGTGATCGGTGGAGAAGAAGCAGGGAACAGTAGAGTCCGGGGGCCTGCGTCTGGGGCAGAGGAGGAGACGGCGACGGGCTCTGGGGGGCCTGCGTCTGGGGCAGAGGAGGAGACTGCGACGGGCTCTGGGGGGCCTGCGTCTGGGGCAGAGGAGGAGACGGCAACGGGCTCTGGGGGGCCTGCGTCTGGGGCAGAGGAGGAGATGGCGATGGGCTCTGGGGGGCCTGCATCTGGGGCAGAGGAGGAGACGGCGACGGGCTCTGGGAGGCTCGCGCCTGGCGAGGGCAGGACCGGCGGTGACCGGAGGCAGAGCCCTGCAGGGGTAGTCTTGGCAGGTCGAGATGCCGGACGTGGCCTCGTTGACTTCTGGACCGGAGGAGACGACGTCGACTTCTGGGCCGGAGGAGGCGACGTCGACTTCAGGACCCGAGGAGGTGTCGACTTCTGGGCTGGAGGCGTCGACTTCTGGGCTGGAGGCATCGACTTCTGGGCTGGAGGCGTCGACTTCTGGGCCGGAGGCGTCGACTTCTGGGCCGTCGACTTCTGGGCCGTCGACTTCTGGACCGCCGACTTCTGGACCGCCAACTTCTGGACCGCCGACTTCTGGAGTGGAGGCGGAACCGCTGCAGACAGGCCGCATCCTTGGCTGGTGCCGCCGGACTGGGCTCTGACAACTGGACAGGCTGGCCCGGGGGCGGAGCCTCCTAGACCGGCTGGCTTTGGGGCGGAGCCTCTTGGACGGGCTGACCCGGGGGCGGAGCCTCCTGGACCAACGCTGGAACTGGCGCTGATGGGACTGGTGGCGCGAGACCTGGCGCTGACTGGACTGGTCGCGCGGGACCAGGCGCTGACTGGACTAATGGCACGGGACCTGGCGCTGACTGGACTGGTGGTGCGGGACCAAGTGCTGACTGGACTGGTGGCACGGGACCGGGCGCTGACTGGACAGGTGGCGTGGGACCGGGCGCTGACTGGACTGGTGGTGCGGGACCTGGCGCTGACTGTACGGGCGGCATGGGACCGGGCGCTGACTGGACTGGTGGCACGGGACCTGGCGCTGACTGGACTGGTGGCGCGGGACCAGGTGCTGACTGGACTAATGGCGCGGGACCTGGCGCTGACTGGACTGGTGGCGCGGGACCAGGCGCTGACTGGACTGGTGGCACGGGACCGGGTGCTGACTGGACAGGTGGCGCGGGACCGGGTGCTGACTGGACAGGTGGCGCGGGACCTGGCGCTGACTGGACTGGTGGCACGGGACCTGGCGCTGACTGGACAGGTGGCGTGGGACCGGGCGCTGACTGGACTGGTGGCGCGGGACCTGGCGCTGACTGGACTTGTGGCGCGGGACCGGACGCTGACTGGACAGGTGGCGCGGGACCTGGCGCTGACTGGACAGGTGGCGCGGGACCTGGCGCTGACTGGACTGGTGGCGCGGGACCTGGCGTTGACTGGACGGGTGGCGCGGGACCTGGCGCTGACTGGACAGGTGGCGTGGGACCGGGCGCTGACTGGACTGGTGGCGTGGGACCTGGCGCTGACTGGACTTGTTGCGCGGGACCGGACGCTGACTGGACAGGTGGCGCGGGACCTGGCGCTGACTGGACAGGTGGCGCGGGACCTGGCGCTGACTGGACAGGTGGCGCGGGACCTGGCGCTGACTGGACTGGTGGCGCGGGACCTGGCGTTGACTGGACGGGTGGCGCGGGACCGGGCACTGACTGGACTGGTGGCGCGGGACCTGGCGCAGGACCTGGCGCTGACTGGACTGGTGGCTCGGGACCGGGCGCTGACTGGACTGGTGGCGCGGGACCGGGCGCTGACTGGACTTGTGGCGCGGGACCGGGCGCTGACTGGACTGGTGGCGCGGGATCTGGCGCTGACTGGACTGGTGGTGCGGGACCTGGCGGAGCCGGAAACCGGTAACGCAGGGAGACTAGATTGTCCACCTGGCGCTCCTGGAGACTGAAGATCTGACAGAGTCGGACCAGCTCAGCTCAGAGGGCGGTGAGCTCTGTTGGATGGGCTGCGGGCTTGGTCCTTTGGCCTGGAGACGAGGGAGCTGCTGACTGGACCGGAGGCGGGGCCGCTGGTTGGACAGAAACCTTCTCCTGGAGGTACGGGGAGATAGGGCATCCAGCTGGAACTCCTGGAGGCTGATGAGTCGACGGAGCCGGCCAAGCTCCGCTTGGGTGCCGGCAAGCTCCGTCCGATGGGATGTAGGCATGGTCCCTCCACCTGCAGATGAAGGAGGTGCCGACTGGACCGGAGACGGGGCCCCTGATCTGACTGGGGGCGGGTCCAAGCTGGCGTGCCGAGCTGGGGTAGCGGTGAGCCTGGGGTTCCATCCTGGGACGGGGGTGATGGTGGGGCCCGGCATCCTTCCCAACGCCGTGGGCTAACTCCGGGGGAGCACACAGCCAGTCTGGTGCCCACATAGCAGGAGCGGTCTAGCTGCGTCTCCCAGTCCAACCCCCCATCTGGCTCCGGGAGGGTGGAGAGGATCGCCGAGGCCGGGGTTCGGCGGCGGCGTCTGCGGTGAGGCGACGCCGGAGGAGGAGAAGCCGGCTGCTGGTTCGAGGTGAGAAATTGGAGCAGGTACTCCCAGGCGAGAACCTCCCTGCTGGATTCTTTAGGAGGTTGGTTCATTCTGTCATGGCGTGTGGGCGAGGTGAGCAGAGACAACGATCCACATGCGGGTGAGGAAGGCAGGCAGGCAGGCAGACAGACAGACAGACACGAACGTTTAGTAAGGTTTAATATAAAAACACGCTGGACACTGAAACGATGAATCGACAAAACACACAGAACTGAGAGGGTTTAAATACATGAGGCCTGGAAGCTTGGGTGATTGGAAAATGAGAGGCAGGTAGGAGCAATTAACAGAGACACATAACTGAACAGACTGGGGAGACAGGACAGGGTGTGACATCCAGAGGGTTAACAAATAGAAAATATCTAGTCTTTGTGATTGGTTATTTTAAATTATATATGGTTGTTTAAGCTGCTACATGAAGCAAGTGGACATTAGGACCAGGTGGGAGCTACCTGACACTGCTTATGAGTGAGTAGTCTCTTGATCTGCAGAAAGAAGCACCCAGAGATCGTGAGGAGATGTCAGTAGCTGTTCTTGGCTTAACTTCACTTGTGTTTCTTTAAAAGAAAGGAAAATGATGATGTTGGGTATTTTAAAACAGATTTAGGGGTAACTTGCCTGCTTAATGCTGCTGTTTTAATGGGTAATATGATCAGAAGCTTAATAGTAAGTGTCTTGTTGTTGTAACTTGGTGGATTCATGAAAGTGCTTTTGAAAGATTGAGAAACAGGAGAGCGACAGAGGAGCTGATGCTGAAGGAGCATTATGAATGCTGGTGGAGCTTCACAGGGAAATCAATGATTTGTTTAGTTGTCATTTCCTTATCTTCCTAACAAATAGGCTACAGAATATTCAGCATTTACTGGCTGTTGGCAAATAAACAAACAAGCTATGTCTATGAGGATGTCGGCTAAATGTGAGGCTGGGTACAAAGCATATAAACAAAATTATACTTTTGCAGCAGTCATAAATAATAATGCATATACAGGCCTACTAACTAAAGCACTGTAATAATAATAATATATTCAGTTAAAAAAACAAGCTCCTCCCCAAAACAGAGAAATGTTTTTAAAGTAACCCCAACAACTTGAATAAGATATTTGTTTTACTTTGACTTGGGTGAGGCTGGAGGAGAGACTTAGTTGAAAAGAGATTGTGGATGAATGAATTATTATTTTCACACATTTAACCATGTTAGATGAAGTCTATGTGGAGTTCAAGAGAAAAACAAACCAAATATAAAATAAATATAAGAAGGGTGATCACAGAGTAAATGTGGAAAAGTAAAAATCAATCAGGCTGAAATGTTGCTGCACAAAACAAAACAATAATTCAACCAAAACCCACAGATCACTGCTGTAGTTTCAGCCATTAGCTTGCCATTGCAATCAGAAATATCTGTTTTTCCTCTAAACTGTTGTGTCAAAGAGCTAGCTACACCAGCTATGTTATTAACAGTTCATAGATTTTCCATAGAAGCACAACTCATAAGAAATGAATTATCCATTTTGGGTGGAATATTGAATATATTTTAAACATGACATTAAGTCTAAAACTTAGAAATATTTTTAAACATTAAAATGAATTAATTATTTGCATTTTGCTGCACAGCCAGCAGCTCCAAGCACCAAAACATAAGATCTTCATCAGAGCAATCTTAGAGACAGCTGCTCCATCAGAACAGTCTCATTGGTGGCTGCTCCGTCAGAGACTAAATCTGAATATAATTATAGTATAAAGGTTTTTAACTAAACAAATTTTCTCGCTGATCTCCAAAGTTTGGCTGGTTAGTGATGGCAATAAAAAAAACATGTGAAGGAGAAATCTTTTCTGCCCCCCACCCCCATCCCACCCCCACCCCCCTTACTGAAAGGCTTATTTAATTATTTAAACGGTGTTACACAAGATACAAAATTTAATTAACTCGGCTTGCCCCTGCCAAGCTTTGAAATTAAACCTCTCATACTTTAGCCCTTCCTCTTGTGTCTTGTCTCTGTCAAGTTTATTCATTATAGTCCCAAAGTTTCAGCCTCATGGAGCAAAAGGGCAAAGAAGCCCCCTGAATACAATGAGTATTATCTGCTTCTTGTCTTTCACCCTGATGAAAATACATTTAAATTCTCAGAGAGTCATTATTACCCATGAAAACCACCACGTCTGTTATCTTTATGGCTTCTGTACACAGCAGAGCAACAAAGCAGGTGTGACAATCACACTTTATTTATTGGATCCTTTTCATAAGAATCTACTAGTGTGGATGATCACACCAGGCAATCCAGAATCACAAGAGCACATAATGAAGCACAATTAGGCTGTTCTGTGCTTGTACACAGGAAATAAGTCTCTGCGCCTTCTCCAGCAAACACCTGAGACAGATACATGCGTCACTGTGCTTGAAACTGTTTGATTTGCATAAAAATGATTTGAACCAAGACCAGATTGATGCTAAATCTCTTTTTAAAAGACCATGAGCAGAAAACAAAATTGAATCTTCAGTAAAACAAAATATAGTTTTAGTTAATAATTATATAGATTATGACTCATTATTCCATTTCTCCTTTTATTGAGATAGACCTTGTGATGACCCCGCCACTAGGGGTCTCTCTGGTTTTTCTTTGTCAGGTTGGTGCCCTCCCATAGACATGAATATGTAGATGTCCCCTCGGGCGCTGGAGAGCGTAATAGATTTGTCGCCATATTGGATGCTTTCCTCACTCTCCAAACCCAACTGAAGGCAACTATGCCCGTTTTTTTGTGCAGCTTATGGTTGCAACAACTGGCCCATTATTAAAAATGGATCAAACGGTATTACCATTGACTTTTCTAGCCTACCAGTGATTTTATATTTTAATTTGAATTTATTTTTATTTTTGTTTTATTTTATCCATCCATCAATTTTTTATGCCAGCTTGTCCATGAGGGTTGTGGGGGGCTGGTGCCTGTCTCCAGCAGTCTCCAGGCAAACAGGCAGTATACAGCCTGGACCGGTTGCCAGTCTATTTCAGATTTATTTTATCTTATTATATTAATTTTTTTAACTACCTGCCATATAAGATGTCTGATTTTTTATTTATGTATTTATTTATTTATTGAAAAAGCATATTAAAATATGTTGTTTTAATTGAGTAACACCTTCCTCTGTACAAATAAATGCACTGGGGTTAAATTGGGACTAGGGCCGGGCAATAAATCGAAAACTTATCGTTATCGAAATTTCTGACTCTTATCGTGAAAAATTTTCCAATCTCAATAAATTTGATAGTAAAAATTTTAAAAGATGTGTGTAGATTGGCAACATTCATATCCCTTTAATAAGCTGTACCACCATGAGTGAAGTAAAAATGTGACTCAACGTAATACATGAGACAGCCCTATCTAGTGGACAACTTTTGTTTCTGCACATACCTGTAGTTATCGTCCATTTATCATTATCGAGGTGAAATCCTCAATATATCGTGATACTGATGTTAGGCCATATCGCCCAGCCCTAATTGGGACCCATCCAAGATGGCAGCTCACATACTTCTAGGACACCTTTAAATCACCTGTTTCAGTGATTTTGAATTAAGTGACAACTGTGCAAAGACTTAGTTTGGATGTCCTACAAATGTGGTCTGGCACGATCTGAGTTTCCATGCAACATTGACCATTTGCAGGGTTCCTTTGTTCCCAAGAAGTAAAGTTAGTCCAATTTATCAAATTAATTTGACCAAGATTCCTTCACTTTGTCACAATCTGTGATTTATCATTAATTTTCTTTGCAAATTGTTCAATAAAAACTGCTAAAATAAGCAGGATTCTGTGACAATGTGTAATAAAAAACCCACACTGCAGAATACATCTGTGTTTGTTGAAGTAAGAAATAATACAGAGTTTCAAGTTTAGATTTTTTTGCAGGACCCATTGTACTCAAATATTTTTCAGGTCAAATATATTTCTAAGGCAAAGGATTTAAAATATAATTAGCTGTTCCTTTTTTTAGTAAAATTAAAAAGAAGGAAGAACATTTTTAAGAGTGAGTACTGTAATTTAGCATTCAGCAAGGAAAGCAACAAAGACGCAGGAAGAAGCAGAAATTCCTGATAAAAGTCATGCAGAAACGCGTTCCAAATGCAGTTTTTGATTTTAACATGTTTACTTCAGTTCACCAACAAGATGGACCAGAAAAATCATTGTGATGTGATTTAATCTGAGAGAATGTCTTCCTGCTTTTAATCACCTTGAGTAAATGGTTTAATGTTTCAGAGAATTAGACCATATGTGTCTTGGTCTCTTTTTTCTGTAGTTATTTCTAAAATCTCCATGTTCTTCATGTATTTCCTCTTCATTCCCCGAGCTTTTCTATGGCTCTGCTTTACCTTCTTTAACGTAACCAGAAGACTCCTGTAGATCACAGTGTGTGCTGTCTGCAGCAAGAAACAAGTCTCACATTCTGAGGTTGTTATTTTGATCATTCTTCATCTAAAGCCCAGTCTCCACATTCTGGCTTTACATCTGACCCCAAACAAGCACAGTTATATTCACAATGCACCAAACACCCTGCTGTAAACCACCTCTGTCTGTTTCCATTATTAGACTCATTAGACTTACAGCCAATCAGACCAGAGGATAACTGGAGATAATAAGAAAGCAAAATGATATTATATTATCTCTGCCAATGAAATGGAGTCAGAGGAAGGAGTAAAGTGCATTAAGGACAGAGGAGCTGTAAGGCATCACATTAAAACAAAGCAGGTCTTCTGTCTATTTTGAGCTAGAAGCATCCAAATGTTAACTAAACTCCCAGCTGATCCCTGGTCCTGCAAAAAAGAGCAAGAGCAGGAATTTTCACAGAATTGATTGCAGAGTTTTATCGTACTTGTATGCTGGCATTTTTATGGCAGAAACACAAAAGTCACATCCGTATGAGCAGCAATTCCTCGTGTAACTCACATTTGCGAAACTATGCTATAAAATGTTACAACTTTTCAAAAATATATAAAAAATGCTTCTGAATTAATTTTGCACTTTGCTACTGAACTCACCACGTCACTCTTAGCTCACATCTGATTTAAGAAGAAGACGATCTTTTATATAGCACTTCGCAAGATAAAAATCATCGCTTCACAAAAAATATATATAAATAAATAAAATGCTCCGTTGATCAGCATCTCCTCTCTTCTCCTCTCTGGAAGCTTACCCAATCATTCATTGCTAATACCAGATTAGTTTATGCAGCTAATCGACTTCTGGATATGTTTTGCTTGGCTGTTACGGCGAATCTACAGAACAAGCTAGGTTTTTAATGCAAACACGGTCACTGAACTTTCACCCCTCCTCTCCGGTATCATTCCTAAGATGTCTCTGCTGGAACCGGAAACTCGCAATGCTGGAGGACACAAGGGAACACTAAACACCTGTTGCTGTTTTATAGGACTTCAAATTGTGTTTTTCCTTTTGGGACTCTAGTAGTTTGTTTTAAAATTGAAATGGCAGCAGCCGGTTTCTCCTTCTCTGGCATTATTGAACAGAGAACTTCTCACACCAGTGGTGTTCTGGTGCTGAATATGTGAGTGTTTAATGAATGGAGGACCCAGAGAAGTGCAGCGGTTTGGCAAGCCCAACAACCGAATGGTCCAGTCGTTGCTTTGGATCCAAAATGTGTTATTGGCAGAGCTTTTTAAATAAATGAAAGATAACCATCTCCACAATATATTTATAGCTATAATATGTTAGAAGGTTGTTAGGAAGCATGAAGAAAATGTTTGAAGCTAATTTGTTTTCTAAATTTGCCATTGCAGCTTTAAAGTAGTCTGCTTCTCCTTTAGCTCCTGCCTCATACACCGATGCACATCCAAGAACCTCAGTCAGTAGAGTAAACAGTGGAGGTGTTTTATGAAGACACGTTTACCTTAGTCAGATGCAATGGACACAGTGTGCATTGATGCATTAATTGCCTAGGACAGCAGTGTAAGAGCTCTCACACTGTAGTTATTAAAAGGACCGCTCTCCACAAATCAAACTGTCATTTAACCCATAAAGCAGATGACTGCTCCTTTTGTTCTTCACTTTTTTAGTCCCACTACACGTTTTAGTGTCTCTAGCACAGGCTATGATGGATAACTATAGAGCAAGAGGAATTAACCTGTTTCTTGTTGCATTTATGCATTAGTTTGTTCATTTGTATGCAAACGGATCACGATTCAAACCTTAAACATTTGTTAATACAGCAAAAACAAAGACATGTTACACCCCTATATCTGCATTCTTATTGGCCGGGCTCTAAGTGCTGACAAAAGGCTGGCTGCTGGGGTGAGAGATGGCATCACCACTACGGCTCTGGCTGTTTTCGGTTGTTGGTTTGATGAATTATTTAAATTGCTGTATTTTAATAAAAACACTCATGAAATCCTAATGTATTCAGTTTACATTTTATGTTGTGGGCCAAACAAGCTGGGTCATAACATCAACAGTGTCAACAATTATCTCAGTGATGAAGTGTAAAAATACTTAAGATAGTATTCATCAGGTTTGACTTACAGTTATTAGAACTGTATGCTTGACTTCGCCTATGAAATTTCCTTTTTTCCAAACTAATATATTTCTGTGTGTAGTTATCATTTACAGCTTCTAAAACCCCTATTTACACTGAATAAAATATAAATACACTTTTTCTTTGCTCCTGTCATGTTGGGTTGAAGTTTTTTGACCCACGACATGCAGAATCACACAACAAGCAGAAGGTAAGTAAAAATTATTTATTTAAGGTGGATGAGTGATGCAGATGTAAATCGGGATTCGGGAGGTTCTGATGAAGTTCTGAAGTAGAAAATCAGAGTGAGTAGTTGCAGGACAACGGGCACAAAAGGTAATGAGAGTTTGTTTTACGGTTTCCTGGTAGTTAGGGAGAGTTTGAGAGGAGGGCAGGTCAAGGCTGGCTGAGTTGGTCGGGTGAGAGGCAGAGGAAATGGCTGGGAGCTGAGCACCGGAGTCCAGGGTGTACTGATGGCAGGTGGGGGTTGGAGAGCAGGCGGTCAGGGGCGAGCGAGGGCCTGGTGAGCAGGATTGATCCAGTGAGTCTTTTGCTTGATGGTGGAAGTTGGCAGATGAATGGAAGGTACCTGAGGAGGTCGGAGGTAACAGGGCAGATTAACACGATTGAAGCGAGGTAAACAGGAGATAACACAAGACGGGCAGGGTTCTGGCGAGAATACTACCCAATACTGAGTAATCATCCGGCGCTGATGTGTTGTCCCGACACTCCTTAAATCCCCTGACCACCGATGAGAAGATCAACAGCAGCTGCTCTCCGGACACACCGACCTGCACACAGAGAAACTCAACACAAAACAGGTGTTAGCTTAGCACAGTCCATGACAGCTCCCATTTTACATGAGCTGAACTCAAGGATCTGAAACATTTTCTATCAACATAAAAGACCCATTACTCTCAGTTATTGATCACAAATCTGTCTAAATCTGTTAGTGAGTACTTCCCCTTTACCAAGATAATCCAGCCCACCTTACAGGTGTGGATTACAAATTCCTGGAAGCTGAAAACATCCCAGTTCTTACACAGCAAGTTTACTCACCGGACCCATCAAGCATACGACTGGTCTGTGTTCCAGTTCCTGCAAATATTCAGCATCTTCACACAGCTATTGAAGAGGAGCAACAATCCATGGGCCACAATCTACAACCTGATCAGCTCTACAAGAAAACTGTCCTAATTTTACAGTGGCCTCTTTTGTGGCCAGTTTAAGGCAAACAATTCTGTCCAATCAGCAGAAAATAGAGATTTTAGCAAACTGTGACCTTAACCCTCTTGTAATTTAACCTTCCCCTCACCCCATCCTAACCTTAACCCACTCGTGCATGCAAAAATGTGTTTCTTCTTGTATCGTTCCTCTCAAACATGGTTAACGGGAAATTTAGAACGAGAAAATGGGTTAAGGTTAGGATGGGGGTGAGGGGAAGGTCAAATCGCTAGAGGATAGCGGTTAAATGTTGGTGAAATGTCCGTTTTACCGCGGGCATTGGAAAGAGATGCTCTGACACAGCATATCTCCTCTCGACGCGTTGGAAGCACCAGTGCGTTGGAAAGAAACGCTTGATCACCCTTCATCATTTTTAGATGCTTTGGGTGTGAGAACGTATTGCACTAACAGTATGCCACCAGATCTGCACTGTGCACGCCAGACGATTACATCCATGTACTTTGGCATTAGTGGTTTTTGCAATGTGCATTGTTTTTATATTTGTGCAGCATCTTTATCCATTCTGGTCCAAAGACTCTACGTCAACAAAAACTATAAGAATTCTGTCAGAACGTTAATGTTCTTTGTGGGGTCCTCAGGTCCCACATAAAGACTGAGTAGGCCTCCTATTTTCATATGGAGAAACAGAGCATACATAAAACCTAGGTAGTTATTTTGTGGTGCTTTTTATAGAGCTTCTCAGGTCCTGGGGAAACAGTAGCAAGCTCTGGTCTTCAAGGATTTGCAGCAGAACTGGCCAAACTGGCTTTAGTCTACAACCCTATCACATCAGCACTGTGCAAGCTTGGTCAGAGCTTTTATTTTGTAGCTGCATCCTGACACAGTCTGAGAGTCAAGCTAGGGCAAGACCCGGGCACAGACAGTCATGATCATATGTGGTAGGATCATTATGGGAGTGTGCTACTGATGTAGAGGATGATGAAGGTGCAGGAGAGGATGGACTAACTTGGTTAAAACTGTTAGTATTATCTTTTCCATGTGTGTTTTTAAATGGAACGGTACTCCGTACGTATTCCTCAGACAAGAACAAAGCTAAATGAACTGTAAAAGAAAAACACAGACAAAAATTTCCTAACAGGTGTTTACATTTTTTATAAAGTGAAGCTCATTTCTTTACTACATAAGATAATGTTACAGTTACAGCAAGATAAAACCAAGAAAGAAGTTTGCTTTTTCATTTCTGAATCACAGTAAATTGGCCATGATTTAAAGTTGAAATAAAGTCAAGAAAGTTTTTATTTTCTGAATTGTTAGACTGATGTGCATCCCCTGCCTATCACTCTGACCTATTAGATGATATTTTTCTCTAATCCTCACTGTGTATAGGATCCTTTGACTTAGTAGTGCACAGCCAATTATACGCTCCAAAGCACAAGAAAACCATTTTTCATATATTCACTTTAAATGATTAAAATCTTTGCCAAATCACATGCCAAGACAGCCTTTTTTACATGTTATTGAAATTTTGATCCCCGTGTGAGCTCATTACTCTCTAATCCATCAAAAGAGACAAGGTTCTAAGTCTCTCAGAATTTCATTCAGTCTGTTCTTTCTTTTATTTTGCTAGCCTTTGTAACAAAATGTCACGGATGTAGACAGCTGGATATTAAATGTAAGTGATGAATGTGTATTTCTGTATCCCCTTGCAGTGTACATTTAGCTAAAAGACTAAGTTCACTGAGAAACCTTTTTAACTTGTTATTTTTTGAAACATGATGGGTCACTATGAGCTTAACATGGAAACCATCTTCTACCCCTATTTCCTGCATTAGCCACTGACAGAAAAGAACTCGGATTAGAAAAGCCTGGCTATTGGACGACATGGACTCACCCAGCTTGGATCATGAAGGGGAAGATTGTTGTTGGTTTAGCATCCAGGACACAGCAGAGCGCATCTTGGCTAATAGGAGTTAACCATTAGCATTAGCATCTCCACAACATGGCAGAACTCCTCCAGGCTTGAGTTATTTGTGGAGATAAAACATCATTGTTGCAACGCCAAGTCAGTGGTCGATTTGCTCTTGGCCAATCAGAGAAGGTCCAGGAAATAAGACTCCAAATCCCTCTGTGTTCTTCTCACATCACATCTGCTCTGCCTCACTGGTTCCTGAAACAGGAGCCCAAAAGCTTTGCTTCCACGGAGATCGATTTAAGAGTCACTCGTTTATACAAGAGATCACTGCTTAATTTTAAAATGAGTGAACTTAGTCTTTAAGAAAGATCTCAGTAAAAAAATATACTAATGCACATTAGCATTTGTGATGGATGAAAGACTTTTAATGTTTGGAGTTCAGGCACATAATGAAATGTTTTAATGACAGATTTCCCTGGAATATTTCTGTTTTGAAGTGACAGACACAAATACACTGACGCAGGCAGGATTTCTTGACTTGAATGCGTTCAGTTGTTCTGCTAACGGATTTAGATGATTTTGCAGTCGATGCAAGCAATCTGAAGAATCATGATAGTAAGAGATAGAGGTAGTAATGCTTTGGTGATGAAGAGAATGAAAACATAAATCCATTGTTTATTACAGTCCTTACTGAAATTTTAAACACACATTTCTTGAAACACAATTAGAAAACCTAGACCAAATTCACAAACACCCCAAGTTTTCAGTCAAAATCAAACGTTCACCTCTGTCAGTAATAAGTAACCAAACAATGTGTTCTCATCATAAACACAGCAAGTAAAAATATATTCACCACAGAACACTTATTAGACACGTACATGTAATAATAGAGGATACGTCATCCATGGAGCTTGTGGAACAGGAAAGATTTATGTCCCTGATGAGAGTGGTGGGTAAGCAGTCATGGATAAACATCCTGATGCCCTACAACTTTATAACTTTTACAGAGTTTCTATTGAAGGACTCCCAGTTCACTTGTTTCATGCTCAGCCTGCTGTGTTGGGGAACATAGTCCTTACTGCTGATTACTGTAAGGGTGCTGGTGAGTTTGCCCTGTAACCAGTGGGTTGCTGGTTCATTCCCATGTTGAAATGTATTGTGATTTTAATTTAAATAGGCACTATACAAAAACAGTTCTTCGATTAAAGTGTCTCGGTCTGCCTCTATCAGCAGGTGACGTAACCTGGCAGTCAGCTGTTTGTATTGCACGAGCTCCAGCTGATCCTGATTCTGCTAATCAGAGGGCCAGGGGATTTAAGGAGCGGTGTGACACAACTCCAGCGCCGAAATGAAATGGCAGATTATTTTGCAAAAAAGGCAATCAGAGATAGGAAAATAATAAATATTGCATATAGTGCCGCTGAATTTAAATCTATCATTAAAGCACATATAATGGAAGAGTGGCAAAGAATGTGGGAAAGGGGAGAGAAAGGAAGACATTTGTTTCAGATACAAGGGAAAGTTGGAAAATGGAAAAATATAAGAATGACTAGTAGGGATCAAAGAATAATATCAAGATTAAGATTGGGACATACTGGGCTTAATAATACAATGCATCTGATAGGGAAACATCCCACGGGTTTGTGTGGTTGTGGGGTGGGGGGAGAAACGGTAGAACATGTTTTGTGTGACTGCATGAAATATGAGGGAAGTAGAGGTCAACTCAGGGAGAAATTAAGAGACATAGGGGGTGGAGTGATGACTGTAAGGAATTTGTTAAATGGTGGAGAAAGGATTTATAAGTTGGTTGTTGGGTTTCTAAAGCAATGTGGTCTGTTGCATAGAATTTAGTTGTTTTTTTTTCTTTTCTCGCTCTTACTCCGACTCACACTCCAGCACAGTAGGTGGCGGAAATGCACCTAGTAGTTAGATGCCACCCGCCATTAAACTTGAAGAAGAAGAAGAAGAAGAACTCCAGCGCCAGTTGATACTCTCACCAGGGTAGCTTCTAGCCCAGTACATTACCTGATCTTCCAACGAACTAGTTCTATGAGATCCTGTATGCGCTTGTTTCTAGTATTGCGCCTCGCATCCTCTAACCACGCCTGGACTTGTTTTCCTCGTACCGTGTCTCAGGATCCTCTGGCCTCCACTCTCCATCGCTCTGCCTGCCTGTCAACCTACACCCTGGACTCACACAACCTTCTCCTGTCCACCTCCTGTACAACCATCGGACCTGCCGCCTCTCCTCCACTGGACTTCACCCAGTCCACCACCGCTAAGAACTGGTTTAAGACCGTAAGAACAATTCAAACACCAAACTTATGATACTCTTGGTTCTCTGGTTCCACCTCGTATTCACAATTGTTTATTCTTTCTAGAATCCCGGTCCGTTCCTGTTCCTGCTTTTTCTGGAGCAGCGCCCTTAGTTTTTCCTTGGCTTCATTTAATAAAATATTTTACTCTTTTTACTGACCTGGTTTTCACGTGTGGTTCTTCATGTCCTGGGTTAAGCACCTTGCCCACAACATGACACAAAGTTGCCGCATTCTTCAATCATTCTCTGCTGAAGAGCATTTTTTGAATGACTTCGTCAAAAATGACTGCTCCTTGTCGTGAGGAACGCAAGGTTCTTCCATCATCATTTGGTCTTTTTTCTAATCTAAAACCGGGAGAAAACACAAATGTATATCCAGTAATAGCATTGTGATGACGATTACAGCACTAACAGTAATGAATGAGAACTATGATGCTGTTCTCTTTAAATATCCTGATGATACTGCCCACAGATAATCTATCTAGACTGGGTTGAACTCTTTGTCCTGCTGTCCTCATCGTCCCATGGTGTCCAAAAGTTGCCCACATTTCCTCAGTAATTACCGTTCTTGGTTGTCCTCGTCTCCTTCCTTCCAGTCCACCAGCTCTCACATGGACTCTTCGTCCTTTGCCTCTCTGAATGTGTCTACATGTAGATGCACACCTGTGAACTCTGGTCTGACTTTTATCCTCCACAGTCAGTCTGATCACATATTTAGAAACGTGTGTTTCAGTGGTTGCTGAATTTCTTTATCTCTGGTGGGGAGCAGTTTAACAGCTGCTGTGCCGAAGAGGGCAAGCCAGCCAAGATTTGCATGACCTGTTAAGGGAAGTTGCATATTAACGAGGTTTTTAAATGTGTACTACTAACAAGTTTCTTATCCCTTTGCTTCCTCACAAAATGATGGTTTATGGGCAGATAAATGTAAAAAATTATGGATGATTTGAAATAAATATTAATATTTTAAAATTGTGTAATTTTGAGTCACATTCCTGGTTTTTAGACCAACAAATTTCAAGCATGCAGAATATAATATCAAAATACTCAGTGCATTAGTCTCTAACATGTGTAAATACAATGTGTCAAAAACATAAATCCACTTTTTTACAAGCAGGAAAGTGTTCAAATGTCTCTGATACTACATTCCATCATTTTCTGGTTCTTCATAACAAAACTCCACGAGGTGTACTCAGATATTCTACAACAGCACAGGAGGCTGAACTGTGGAGATCTGGTTGTGTCCTGACCTGAGCTGAGACTTCATAGTGCCCCCTATGGATGAGCCACCACTGGGGTGTTTAATTTTTAGTTTTTGTCAAGAATTTGGTTTAAAAACTGTTAGTCAAATGAGGGTAAATGCGTTGATGAATATTTCAAGATTTTTGCACTGGCCATGCGCTAGGCAGCGGCGGGTTACAGTGGTGCTTTGTCATAATGTAGTTCCATGTCGAAATCAGGTCTGGCAAATCCTTTATGTCACCTCTTACTTTTCATTTACAGTCGACATGATTATTGAGCTGACCAAGAATAACTGGTATTTTTATTGAGTAATTTTAATCCCTTTTGCACACAAAACTGCTAACTTCTGCTATTCACTTCCAATGTCTATGCTAAGCTAAAGCAGACGGACTGCTGCCACACCAGGAGAAATACTGCACTGGTTACAAAATGCTTTTTTCTCAATTAACTCGTGGGAATACGAAAATAGACAAAATTTCATAGGGGTGGGTTATCCCTTTAAGTTAGCAGGTAATGCAAAATGAATGAAAGTCCAAAGTTCTTTAAAGCGATCTTAGCATGAAATTTTGGAGATTTATGCAGTTTTGATATAAACTATGGTGTTAACCAATCATTGGCCATTATTTCTCCAAAAAGGTCCTTCAGTTGAACTGAACTTTCCGTCTCTTTCATTGAGCAGCAATTAGAAAAGTCAAACATTTGCTTTAGTCTCTTGGTTGACTCAAATTGCTCACCTTCCATTTTCCTCCTAAAAGCTGTTGTCTGTTTGTAAATCCACTAACTGTCCCTCACAGCCTGGTGTCTCTGTCAGCGCTAAGGAAAGGAAATCTATAGCCTGCAACATCATTCTCTCTGGACATTTTTCAATTTGCAGCATGGATTTCCCATGGCTGTCAGAACTGGGAGAGTTAGAGATGAAGGGTTTCAGTGCAGAAATGTGATGCGTAACAAGCCACATGTAAGGCTACTGTGGGTTCACCGTGGTGCTGGATGTGAGGCGTCATTCACAGTTCAGAGAAAAGCAGCATGTTGCTGTAGGTGGGATAAGATACACGAGCATTACTCAGATTCATGAAAAAGCCCAAATTACACAAAGCTAGCTTGGTCTGTTACTATGAAATAAAGGCTATTGCTTTGTAGACGTTAATGGGTTTGAATCTTTCCAAAGACTCAGATGCATTTATAACATATAAACGCAGACAGGATGCATTTTTTAAATACTATTTTGGAGTTTGGTGTCTTGTATTTTTGTGTGTGTGAGCATGAATCAGTGTCTCCTGAGGGATTTGAATGTCATTTGTATTAAAGGGAATTAGCAGGACCAAACAAACCCTGATTCTCAGGCTTCCTTTTTATTTTGTTTTGTGACATTTCAGATTAAGATGGATATAATTTAAAGTTACATTTGATATTTCATATTGACAATAAAGAGCAATTATGTTCACAAGTCACACAGACGTTTAGTCTGATAGCTAGGCAGTTGGTATGATGTAAAAGAACTTGAGCTTAAATTATTTGTGTTCTCAGAAGAGATCTTTCTCTGAAGACCACACAGTGGTGAGATCGAAGTTGAACTGATGGAGCAGCCTGAGAGTCACAGACCTCCCAGTTTAGGCCACTGGTGGGGATAATTGATGTCAGGTTTTCAATGTTCTGCTCCACATGAGGGAAGGAAATCTCATTCCCACATTGCATGCTGGGCTGCTGGTTGGAGTTCTCTTGATCAGGCGAAGCTTGTTATACTTTCAGCATGTTGCCCAGTCTGTCCCATCATTTCCAGATTTATTAAATGCACTATTCTTCTTTGCACCAGTTTATAAAAGTACTAACCTATGTGGATATATAGCCTGGCCATGGTCCATTGATGGTTGTCTCAGTCATGGGGCAGGAGCTACGGTTGTCTTTCAAACCATCTCTGCATGCTACTGGACAACCAACAAACTGACGTACTCACCGCTACAGATGTCAGTCAATGAGGCAGTCCACCATACTCCATCAAAGATGCAAATCCTTTCTCTAAATGAACTTAAATGCCTCTATCCGCTCTTGACTCAAAGAAGAGCCCAAGTCAAAATAGTCCAGAGTTGATGCCAAAGCCATTTCTAATGAGCCGTCACAATCTTTGTATCATTCTGCCCACCAATAGAGAGCTGTGACTGGACCACTAAGGATCAATCAATCAATCAAATTTTATTTATAAAGCGCTTTTCAAACAAAGTGTTATTCAAAGTTCTTTACAAAATGACCCCAGATTCCCATAACAGGTTAAAAACATTAACAAACATATGCAAGCACACACACACACACACAGACTCACACACACACACAAGTAAAAATTATATTAGGCTGAGTCCAGATGAGCCAAGTATGGTAACGCAAGGAAACGCCATCAGAGGAGCCATCTGTCCCGGCAGCATCAGGTCTTCCACACTAAGTCAGGGCGCTCGTTGGAGGGGGAGCATAGACCCCCACCTGTAGAGCGCCCAGGAAGCTACAGTCGACCACCGCTCCCGGGGCAGAGGGCCCCCACAGAGGAAACACTGGATTAAAATGAGTAAAAATGTAATAAAAGACCTAATATAAATGACAAAAATTAGAAAATAAGTAATAAAGAAAATGATATAGACAGTAAAATAATAATTTAAATATTAAAACTGTGCTAAAATATAATCATATAGAACATGCAAAGCAAGTAATAAAATATAGTCATGTAAAATAAGAAATAAAACTGTAGTAAATATTTAGATAAAAGCTAACCTAAAAAGATGGGTCTTGAGTCTTGACTTAAAAACATGAACGTTCTCTGTGGCCCTGAGGTCCTCTGGCAGCTCATTCCAGAGGCGAGGGCCATAACACTGGAAGGACGCTTCGCCGTGAGTTTGTGTCCTGACTTTAGGGATGACCAGGAGACGCCTGCCAGAGGAGTGCAGAGTCCGCAAGGGTTCATATTGTAAAAGCAGTTCTGATAGATAAGAAGGCCCAAGACCGTTAAGACACTTAAAAACCATTAGAAGAACCTTAAAATTGATCCTGAAACATACGGGGAGCCAATGCAATGATTCTAAAACTGGTGTCATGTGCTTCCGCCTCCTGGTCTTCATCAGGACACGTGCTGCCGAATTTTGTAAAATTTGTAAACCTGAGGTTCTCTTTTTGGGAAGACCAGAAAGCAGGGCATTGCAGTAATCTATCCTACTGGTGATAAAAGCACGCATCAACGTCTCCGTATTGACCCGTATTGGATGTCAGTCAGCAAGGCAGTCTGCCATTACATCATGGAAGAACTTCATAACATAACATTGTTTTTTCTAAATGAACACACTGTGATTGGCTTGCTGCAACGTTCCAATGGAGCGCTGCTAGACCGTCAACTTTGTTTCGGCAAATGACATTCGAGATTCTAGGCTATAAAAGCACAGCAACTCTCTTAAAACTGAGATACAATTGAAAATGTTGCACACTGATAAAACTGATTTTAAATTCTTAACAGGATGTTGTTTCTTTGCTTAAAAGCAGCTCTCCAAAACTGCTGTTGTGTTTCAGCTTAGAAAAATAGAATAAATGTAATTAAACTTTGTTCCTTTTCATCTCCACACTACTCAGACGCCGTGATTGTGAATGACAATGGGGTTCTTCTTTCTTTTTGTCTTTTATTGCATGCTAACACAATGTCAACCCTCCCACTGTCCTAATGGGTGTGACCCCGCGAGGACAGTTGACCAATGAGCAGGGTTGATGGTTTATCATTTGGGTCCATGTGACAGGGGTGAGGAGTGAGCACCACTTCACCCCTGCCTCGTGGACCTCAAGGGATAAACCCTCCATCCTGCTCAAAGGTCAACTTTCCCGGCAGGGTCACCCATGAAGACAGTGAGAGGGTTAAACATGAATTCTGTTATTATATAAAACTAAACTAAAATTGGAATTCAACACTTTTTGGCCTTAAATTATTTTTCACAGATATGATAAATAAATGACACAATAACACACAAATACAAAGAAATTTATGTCAGGGCAAATTCAAAGAGAACTCACACAGCTAAATTTAGCTTTAATGAGGGCCACTTAGAAAAATGTTGTTAAATATGTGAGTGTTGGAGCTCTACTAAACGCCTTCTGAAGGGCAAAACACGACATGGAAAGATCACTCTTCTCTACATGAAACCCCCAACAGTTGCTACGTCTTCCTGCAGACAAATGATGAAGAACTGCACAACTATTATTTCATCAGTTAATCATGTCAGCACTGCTGAGATCACAAAAGCCCTGTGAAGCAGCATTGTGATTTTAAATCAGTCTTTTCCTAAAGTGTTGAAGCAATAAAGTTCCAAGTTAAACTTCCTCACTCATCATCACACACTGGTGAAATTCATCTCCGCATTTGACCCACCCCTGTGTGGAGCAGTGAGCTGCAGCAGTGGCTGCGCTCAGGTCTCTAAGTCTAACCAGTCTACCCCCCCCAACCACCACCACCACACACACACACACACACACACACACACACACACACACACACACACACACTTCTAGAGTCAAACAGGGAGGCATTGGGTTCCATTTTTCAAGTCTTTGGTATTACCCGACTGGTTTTGAACGCCGATCTCCCAGTGCCAGGGTGGACACTCTACCACTGAGCCAGTGTAACGTGATGCCTGAATGCCAAGAAAAAGAAAATATCAATGACACATTTTGAAATTGTTCAAAATATCAATCATCTGCTTTTTTTTTTTTTTCAAAAAAATGTTTGAATCCAACATCAACAAGTGACATGAATGAATCTGTACCTTGATTTTTCCTGTTATTAAAACAAAATTCCAACAATCTTGTTTTGTTTTATTTGGGAAAAAGAGTTATTTAGACTTTTCAAACCTTAATAGAAATAACAGAAGGGTGGCTTAAAGCCAACAAACAGCTCAAGGCTTCTGTCATCTCTTTCTGGAGAACTTTCTGTCAAGATGCCAAAGTGTTGTTGGAGTAAACACCTGACTCCAATATGGAGCCATGCTGGACTTAGGAGCTCCTTCCCATCATCAGGCTTGTGATAGCTGGCATCTTCAAACTGGCACTTCTGCTATTCACTGTCACAAGTGGAAGGAAGATTCCCTGAAAGCATCTCCAACAGACTGAAGTTACTTACCTGCCCGAGGGCTTAATCTGCTTGGGTTTCCACCAGACGCTGTAGGCAGCTTTAGATGCTGAGAGACCAGATGGAGACAACAAAAACAATGGCTCTTTATGAGGGTCTATTGTCCCACTGGAACCAAAGTGTCCGTTGATTTTTTACTTTATTTACTCAAGAAGCAAATAAAGTTGATCAGAGATGAATTTGGTGAAGTGTGTGTGTGTCACAGGTGGTGAATGGTGTTTGGTTGATTATGGGATGGCAGCATGTTGCTGTAAAACAGGAGTGTTTACGCCTCCAGACACAGTTAAGAGATATGACCATATTTAAACTTTGGTATGTTAAAAAGATGAAAGTCAAACTTTATTCATCCGTAGTTCAACAATTCAAACACACCATTCAATTTAAAGTGATGTTCGATGTGAACATTGCTGAGTTGAAATGACTGTGTTCAGACTGAACCACTCCGGGCTACAAAGCTTTTTTACTTTTCAATCAGTGATTTCCCAGCAGGAGCGCTGCTTGTGGCCGACAATGAAAAATACACCTTCTATGGCGGAGTGACTGAGCATGTATTATGTATGCAGAGATTCATGCATGATTTAAAATCACCTTAAACGGTCAAACTCATTCATATTTACAACATTTTAAGTGATTCACAAACATGTTAGTTTAGTTTCCCATTTAATGTTTATGTAGTTCTATCATGTTGAGCTTGTTGTTTGTGTGAATGTGGCTCTGTGATGACATCAGCAGACTTAATGAGAGTTTGTCTGTTTTCTTGTTGTTGTTTTGTTACATGAAGTTGCAAAAACAAGCTCAAATATTTACTTGTTATTTCCAACAAGAGCAAACCTGATAACCTCAACACATTTGTCATTATTTCTAACTGTTACCTTCAGAGTCATAAGTGTTTTGTTACATAACACAGTGTTTGGGAAACAGAATTGGTGGCTTTCTGTGCTCATAACAAAACAAATGAATTGTTTGGGGGAGGGGGGGGGGGGTCCACTTGAAGGAGAGCTGCCAGCATGTTGATGCAGCCTGCGTTCCATTTAGGAGAAGATCTGAGGCCTCATTTCTAAAGCGGCTTATGCACAAAATGGGGTCTAAAATTGCTTAAGTCATCTCTAAACAAACTATAATGCATGAAGAAATGTGTTCAATATTAAACAAACTCTGACCCTGGTGAACCTGCAGCCGCTGCACTCACGGGTTTCCTGCAACCTGCAGGATATTTGTTGGATATGATAAGCAACATGTGTCATTTCCTGCCCTGAAGCTCATTTGGGTTAAAGTGAATGTTTTCATTTAATGTTACAGCCACCTTCCTCTTTGAACCCACCTTTTTAATGTTTTTCTTTATTTTTATATCTGTCGTGATCACTCTGCCACACATACAGAATTCACCACAACACTGCGCCACTCTAACAGTGGTTGAGCAGGGGGCGGGATGTGACCCAAAACACCTGAGCACATTTATAGAACAGGTGTGATTTATATATGGGTACCGTGTGTAAGCAGGGTTTTATGGGTCTAGTTTGTGCAGTTTTTGCTGAGCTCAAGTAGGGTTTTAGTAAGGACTCAATGCATAAACAAGACCTCTGCTCTCTTGCAGCCAGCACACACTGCTTCTGTTGCTACACTTATTTTCCATTTGTCATGATCTTTTATCTCAAATGATTAGACATAAAGACCAGAGTAGGGATTTTAGATTAGTTGTGATTTATTGAGATGTGTAACTGTTAAATGGCTTGTTTTTGTTTAGAACCTTCTTGGGTTCAACCCCCCAACGTAACAGTCACTCAACCACACACACACATGCACATGCTGGTGATGATGGGCTACATCGTAGCCACAGCTGCCCTGAAGCACACTGACAGAAGCAAGGAGCTCAAACACCGCCAGTCCCTCCCACCACCATCACCACCATCACCAGCGGACAAGGTGGGTTAAGTGTCTTGCCCAAGGACACAACGACTGTGATAGACTGAGCAGGACTCGATCCCACAGCCCTCCGGTTATGAGACATGCAGGTGATTAAATCCCCTGCTATCATCCCAGTGTGTTGTTCTGGTTTCTGTGAGTCCTGTCTCCAGGTTTCAGTCACACCTGGTCCAGAGTGCTGATTGTCACACCAGTCCAGGATATAGTTGTTAGTTTCCTCAGCATGATTTCCAGCCCTTATTTTAATCTGCTGTCAATTCTCCTGAGTTTACTGTTGTTATTTTTTATTAATTTTCTTTACAGAATGTTCAGGGGAAATACACCTTTTGGGGATTTGTTTGGTAATAAATAACACGATGCAGGTTTTACCTGGATTCTTATTTAAGTTGTCAGAGTGGCAGATTTTTCACTACAGAGTACAGTGATGTGGTGGTTATTGCTTTCCTGTATTATACAGACAGAATCTCAGCTGTGGGAGTGGTTAGGAATGTAAGGGTTCATTTCCACTAAACACAATACTTTCTCTTGATTAATTTCTGAGTTTTAATTGATGGTAGAACCAGAAGGGTTTTGTTGTTTGTGTCTGATTTGGCCCACTGATGGACCACTGACCCGTTCCTCCTCTCAGGCTGCCTGCTGGGATAGAAGCACCAGAAAGTGCTCAGCCCGTTACCACAGACAGGATTAAATGAGTACAGAAAATTAATAAGTACAACATTTTCCCACTAGTTATGTTTTTAAGGCTGGTGTTTTAGTAGCCTTCCAAAAGTAAACAAGCTCTTGTGCATTATCATTTGTATGAGTTTTTGTGCCAATGCAGCTGCTTGACTGGTTTTTATTTTAATGATATCTTTCCACAGTGGAAAAAATGTAAATTTGCTGCAAACCCAATTCATCATCAGCCTAATGTTTTAGAAAAGAAGTCAAGCAAGTGCATGTTTTACTTAAATGTTTTCTAAAACATGAAGCGTTCTTAGGTTAGGCAACTTTAAATCACTGAAATGAGCCAGAGCATCCTCAGAGAGGATTAATCAAAAGTTCAGTTCTGTCTTCTGGAACGTCTGAGCATGCATCTTGTTGGTAATGATAAGGGGAGAAAGCAGCATGCCAACAGAAGCTTTGCTTTTCTGAATATTCTGGATTCAAGGGAGTTTTCTGAATCATGCTCTACCAACATGTTGTCACCAGAGTAACCGGTTGGTTCTGTGTGGATGGGTTTGACACAATAGCACATCAAAGAGATGGGTCAGGACTGGTTATTGTCTGTGTGTGGGTGCAGGAAGTCTCCATCGAGACTAATGGGTCACTGCCTCTAATTAGAGGAACACACACACACACACACACACACACACACACACACACACACACGTGTGATCCATGCAATGGACAGAGTTTATTTCTACAGAGAAAGAACATTAAATGTAGCTTAAGTTTGTCTGTGGACAACAGTGAAAACACATTTTATTTATTTCTCTTTTGCTTCTAATGAGCCAGACCATTGGGTTTTGTAAAGCAGTCTTGGTCAATATTTCTGCTTTTCTGAAGGTTTTTCTGTTAGTTTTAGTTTTGTGGAGGCTTTTCTACTCATTTTCTGTCCAGTTGTAGCACCTGAAAATGTCAGGATATTGTGAAACGTGCTTAAAAGTCCAGCAAGTGGAGGGAAAAGGAAGATCCTAAAAAACTATGACAGGCTGACAGGATCTGGATGTCATGGCCTTAAGAAAAATCAATTATTCCATCACTAAAAGCAGGAAACAAGGGATCTAACAGCCATCAGTTGACCATTTAAGTTTTTTTAACATGAATCACCCTGTTGGTGCTAAATAATGCATCAAACTTTGTGATCTTTGATAATCATTGAGTTAATCTTCACAACATTTGCCAATGTGACAGCTGCTGGTATTAAAGTGTCCTCAGAGTCTGTTTAAAATGGGCTACGGTGTCTGTTGTGTGTCCAGACAGAGCTGTTGAGTTTAGAAGCCTTTATGTCCAAATGACTCAGTTAAGAGGCAACAATCAAACAAACAAGTAAAAAAAAACATCCCTCTGAAAATTGTACTTTAGAAATAAAAGAAAATCCTAAGAAAAACTGAAAATGCTTCAGAAAGCCTGAATAGCATTGCAGATGTTTGTAAACTTAAATGTCAGTGGTTTAGTTCACTCACTAAATATTCTTCCATCCATGTAACCTGGCTCCTCCTCTCCCTCTTGACCCATGTCTTTGCCCATTTCTATCGTTGTCCAGTATGATGTCCATCATAAAAACAACAAAATACAAATATTCTCCCAAAGATGTTCATGTAGCTGCTAGTTATAGCTTTCAGTTCTTCAGATGAAGCCGTTGGGATGTTTAGGTGATAACGTCGTGTTAAAATGTTAATGATTTATTAATAATCGTGTCCTGTTGATATTTTATTTAAATGTCTAATATAAATGAATATTAAATGATAGGTGTAGTTTTTGTGGACCAGCCTAGAGTGGGCAGCTTTGGTTGCCACCTGTTCCCCCTCTTCCATTTTGTAAGGATATGACTTCCTGCGCGCGACTTAGCTAATTAGTGCGCGCGCGCTCCTGGGGGAAGGTGGAGGTTTGCTCGTCTCTGCCGCGCCGCTCAGAACTAACTTACGCAGTAGTAACTTTGCTAAATGTTTTTCACACAGCTAACGCGCTTCATGGCGCCAGCGGACTCTCCAGATGTCTGAGAGGGGAGAGGAAAGCGACGGCGGCGGGAGGGCGAAACGGTCGGAGTCTCCCTCGCCGCCTCTGTCTGTCAGTCTTCCCCGAGGATTATCACCCTCTCCGCGGCCCCTGGACTTCTGCTCGTCCGCCTCTCCGCTGCTGGGGGACACGGACCCGCCTTACCTCGCCTCCTCGGAGTGTTTACACCCGTCTCCAGAGAGCCGGGAACTCGGGGTCTCCACACATTTCACACCGCCAAAGTTCCGTGCGCGCACCGCGGACACCGTGTCAAGCTTCCGCTCGCGGCCAGATGTGAGGATAGATGTGGGGTTCAAGCACTACGATGACCCGCTGCCCAAGTGGAGAGGACGAGGCTCACCGAGCACCGAGCTCCTTCAGCACCGCGGACAGAGACCCCTCAGGGCCCCGGAGCTGTCGGACCACGGGAACCACTTCTCCAGCGAGCACATAGACACTGACTTCACCTCAGAGTCACGGCAATCGTGAGTCCTGCTTTTCATCCTTTACTCCTCATTTCATAAACTTATCCAGTAATACTTTTACTCTATTAATTTGTTTATTTTTAAACTTTGCAAACATAATAATATAGCAAATAGTAAACAGCACTGGGTCAAATGGTATATGGCCTGTATTTGTATAGCACCTTCTCAGGGTTCTAGAACCCCCGAAGGCGCTTCACAACACAATCAGTCATTCACCCATTCATACACACATCCACACACTGGTGATGAGCTAAACTGTAGCCATAGCTGCCCTGGGGCACAATAATAGAGGAGAGGCCTGCTGAACACTGGCCCCACCGGCCCCTCCGACCACCACCAGCAGGTTGGTTAAGTGTCTTGCCCAAGGACACAACAGCAGCATTCTCTTTCAGGAGCCACGACTGAACCTATTGCTGGACAACCCACTGTACCTCCTGAGCTCCTGCTGGGTCAAATCATTTAATTGAAACTAAATATTCCTGAAGTCTGTGTATCAGGATTTTCTCTGAGCAACCCCTCACCCAACTCCCACCCCATGGAAGACTTTACTGCAAACTACAACATTTCTATTATAGAGACATTCATTTACCAGAAAGATGTGCATCTGTAGTGTGGGGTTGTGGTATAACTGTGCTGAAATGTGCTAGCCACTCTAACTTGTGTGTGTGTGTGTGTGTGTGTGTGTGTGTGTGTGTGTGTGTGTGTGTGTGTGTGTGTGTGTGTTGAGCTGAATGATCTACTCAGTTTTTTTCTCAATTGCATCTCCAATTTACCTCAATGCATTGAGCAAGCCTTTTGATTAGATTCAATACATAAATGCATTTGTGTGTGTGTGTGTGTGTGTGTGTGTGTGTGTGTGTGTGTGTGTGTGTGTGTGTGTGTGTGTTTGTGTGTGTGTGTGTACTAGGACAGTATAAAAACCAAACCATTTCATTATAAGATGGGCCACACTTCACAACTTGACTTGCAGACTCTTCAGTCGAATCCACGGTATCTTACAAACTCCCAGCTCAGCATTTAATTGCTTTACTGTTCGATAAAATACACCAAAGACCACGTTCAGAGCAAAGTCTACCGCATCTACATGTAAAACATCTGTTGTGATTTAGGGGGACTTACATGATGGCACAAAATGAAAATTCAGCACTGCCAGCTTACAGCCGTGACTATCAGAAGTAGGGACCGGCAGGCACCAGAACCGAGTCTTTGATCTTCCGTCGTCTGCTTCTTTGATACACCAGTGTTCCTTTTAAAAGGCCCTTTCATGGAGGAGATGTACGTTAGCTTTCACTAATGTCTGTCACCTATGGATGTTTGTGTGAAAAGGGGTGTATGACAGGGTGAGCATGCCTGTTCCTCATTAAAACTGAGTTAAGATGAGAAGCTGACCTTTGATCTTAAAAAGGGACAAACAGCTGCTTGGATAAAAATGTAGAGGTTTGCATGTGTGAAACTGAAATGTTATTCAACCTTTATTTGTCCAGATGATGTTAGTCTTCCTAAACATGAATTTGTTATTTTTGCTGTGTTAAATAATGTTTTTCCCTCTAATTCATCCTTTGAACTATAAACAACCTCACCTTTTATAGATGCCCCAACCCTCTGGGAAGCAGGGCATTCAGAGCAAGTGTTTATTAGTTGTGATATTTTATTTAAGGCTGAAATCTCACAGATACGATTAAAGACAGATAACTAATATTAATAGGAAAGGCAGATTTTTTATATAAAACATCATACACAAAAGTAGACAAAAAAAAAAGAAAAGGCAAAGATAAAAGTGCAGAAGCTGCAGCAGCATAAGACACAATCACTCAAAGGCAGATGAAAACATCAAAGTTTTTGGTTCTGGATTACACGTTTAATCAGTACATTTGCAGGGGGCTCTAGAAGGAATAGATGCCTTGCTGGCAGAACTCAGGGCAACAAAAGCCCAAACCCCTATTTCAGCAGGGCAAGTTTGTGACATCAGCTGAGCTTCAGACAACAGAATTTGGAGTCTTATTTCTTGATATTTGGACATCTTGCCCTGGATTGGATAACAGCAACACAGCTCTACCACTGACTTACAACATGGATGTTCTATTTCCACAAACAACACAGGCCTGGAGGAGTTCTGCTGTGAAGTGAAGTTGATAATGCTAATGGTTAGCTTAAAATAGGGCTGGGCAATAAATCAAAAATGTATCATTATCGAAATTTCTGACTTTTATCGATAATTTTCCCCATGTCAATAAATGTGATGATAAAAAATGAAACTATGTGTGTAGGTTAGCAACATTCATGTCCCTTTAAGAAGCTGTACCACCTTGAGTCACGTAAAAATGTGACTTAATGTAATGTGACAGCCCCATCTAGTACACAACTTTTGTTTCTGCGCATACCTGTAGTTATCGTCCATTTGTCGTTATCGAGGTGAAATCCTCAATATATCGTTATATTGATTTTAGGCCATATCGCCCAGTCCTAGCTTAAAATAGCCAAGACATCCTGACATCAAAACCAGGCTGTTGTTGCCTTCCCCATCGTGAATAAAGACAGGTGAGTCCATGAATACCAATTCACAGTGTGACATAGATCTGTCAGGCTTTTCAAATCCTAGAGTTTCATTGTCTATTTTCTATCAGAAGCTAATGCAGCAGATAGGTGTAGGAGACTATTGTCATGTTCAACCTGCATGAAAAACTCAGACTGACTGACTATAGTCAGAAAGAATATTTTAAAATATTTTTTTCAGTCAGCCACACTTTTAAAAGTTGTAGTCGGGGCACATTTGACGTCATGAGGAAGGCGGTTCTATCTGTGTGCACCATAGGCGCTAAAAACCAGCCTCATCCTGCTGATCGGGGATTCTTCCAGCTGACTGCTTCTTTAGGATCTCAGAGCCCTGCTGAGCGTTAGTAAGGGAATCCGACATGTACTTTTGCTTTATAATGAAGGGACCTTGCATGCTTTGGAGGTGACTCCTCTAAACAGGAAGGTGTTTCATTCTGCAGTCATGGTGTCAAATCAAATAAGAATCATCAGTCCTGTTTCTGTGTAAGTAACTTCAACAGCACTGTAATGATAAACTTATCAGTTCTCACATGTTGGGCCAAAAAACAGAAACTGGTTCTCATGTTTGGATTTATGTTTTATTATTAAACTTCAGAAGGACACTTGGCATAAAGTATAACATTGTTACTAATCTTCTGAGTCACCTTGTCCATTATGCTGCCTCCAGTTTATCTCTTTGTCTTTCTGCATGACATTTGAACTCTGAGCATGTAAGTAGAGTCCAGGATAGGTTCAGTGACTGTGGGAAAACTCAACTTCAATGGCTTCAACACAAAATCCCTAATAACCACTTTATCCTGTGGTTTCCAATCCAATCCACCTTTATTTGTATAGCACTTTATTACCTTTAGTGGTCCATTTTTACTGTCAGCTGAAGCATTTGATGGATTTTCACCTTGATATGGTTGGTAGATTTTATTATAGCCACTGGAAGTGAAATGTTTTATTAAATGGTTTCAAAAGCCACCAAAGTATGAAGAGTACATATCAGTAAATGATGCTGGAGGCATTTAAGAGTCTGATGTTGAAAAACTGTGGTTTAGACAGACAGAGAATTATACAGTTGGGTGATCATCAGACTTCTGTTCAACTGCCAGGCAGAAAATGAACTCTAGAGCGATTGGAGAGAGAATAACGTCCACATGAGTTGTTTAAAAGGCAGTGGGAGCTCTAAAAATGTGCCAAATCATTTAATCTGGCTTTAGTAATGTGTAGAATCACACACCTGCTGTAAACGGTTACGTGTGTGCCCGTGTGTGTGCGCGTGCGTGCATATGTATGTGTGTGAGTGTGTATGTAGGTGCGTGCGTGTGTGTAATCACTACTGCCTCAGCACAGAAACATGTTGTCCTCTATCTATCCATCTCTATCGTGAGGGCTTCCTCTTGTCTGTGTCACTGTAATCTGACTCAGAAAGGATGCAGATAAATTATGTCTCTAAACCAAATCACAACCGATCAGAGATGGATGGAGGCAGGGATAAAAAATGATAGAAAATGGTGATTAGTTACCTTACTAAGGTTATCTAAATGGGCATGTAGCCAGACTGCCCCTTTGTTTATGAGGAATCCTCTCAGGCTTCTAAAAATAGCATGTCTGAGGCTGATGGAGAAACGTGGCATCCGTCCTAGCTTAATGTTTCATAATAAATCACAACAAACAGCAACCTTTGAAAAAAAACAAAACTCCACATTGGTATCACTTGCCCCATCATGCCTGAACTGGTTTCCATTAGTTTTAGAAGATCATTTAGTGTCCTCATTATGCATGCATAGCCTGAAACTGCCTAGCTAACAGAATTTCAGTAAGCTAATGGTTTTTATTTTTCATCTTGCAGTGATTGACAGTCTTGAGTCATTTGATTGTGTGAATGTAAATCAAAATAAAATATGGACCTTTCATACAGGTTAATCACAGCATTCTGAATACACACACACACACTCACGCGCACACGTACACACACACGGAGGACTTGCCTCGGTGAGCTTGCTTCATTTTCTCAGCTTCACATCCTTAAGCACCCCTGGGTGAATATATCTACCATGAGCAGGTTTCCATTTTCACCTCTTTTTCCTATGTCCTGCTTTCTCTTCACGCATGTGCGTGCGCACGCACACGCACACACACACACACACACACACACACACACACACACACACACACACACACACACACACACACACACACACGGTGTAAAGAAGGGGTTTATTATAAGAACCTGATCCTTATTTCATTAGTGACGCCTGATTTGATTATGAACCCATCATGCTAACAAATAGATGTTTTCATTGATGTAGTTTAAAGACCTTTCTGCAGTTTCATAAATGTGAAACATGAATGAAACAAAAATGCACAAGTAAAGCAGATAATCTTTTTTACCCCCTCTGCAACATTTTGAATACTTATCCCTAAAAAAAAAAATAAAGCTAAACAGACATGTTTGTCTGCGCGAGCGTAACGTTGCATCAACTCTGGCTGATTTCTGTGGACGGTCACTGGAACAGAGTCATTTATTTATTTTCATGATGAAGCCCGTTGAGCTGACAACTCGATTTCAGTCATGGCAGTCAAAGCTGCTGACAGCACCGAACTTTGACCTTTTTGCTGACAGCACCGAACTTTGACCTTTTGGTATTTGGTAGCAGATTGCTCCTCTGACCAGGACTGCTTTTGCCATAGCTGCAATGCTTTCTCCAAGATCAGTGTTAAACAACGCTTCTTGTGTTTGCCACAGACTATCTGAAAAAGGAAGATAAGACTCTTTTTTATTCTGGCCTCTAACTGAAACCTCCATCACGACTTTGCTTGATTTTTAAACACATTTCTGTCCTATTTCTGTTGTATTTATGTAAATCATTCTCTGTCTCCCTCCACTGCCCCAGGGTGGAAGCCATCCATCGCCGACACACCACGCTCAGAGAGAAGGGGCGTCGCCAGGCGGTGCGAGGTCCTGCTTATATGTTTAATGAGCGTGGCTCCCCACTCACTGCAGAGGAGGAACGATTCCTGGATGCTGCAGAGTATGGAAACATTCCTGTGGTGCGAAAGATGTTGGAGGAGTCCAAAACTCTAAACTTTAACTGTGTGGATTACATGGGCCAGAATGCTTTGCAGCTTGCGGTGGGTAATGAGCACCTGGAGGTGACTGAGCAGCTGCTAAAGAAAGACGGCTTGGCGAGGATTGGCGATGGCCTCCTTTTGGCTATCTCTAAAGGTTACGTTCGAATCGTTGAAGCCATTCTCGCTCATCCAGCTTTCGGTGGAGGTCTCCGGCTGGCTCTGAGCCCCCTGGAGCAGGAAATGAGAGATGATGACTTTTATGCCTATGACGAAGATGGGACGCGCTTCTCACACGACATCACTCCCATCATCCTGGCAGCTCACTGCCAGGAGTATGAGATCGTTCACATCCTGCTGACCAAGGGGACCCGCATAGAAAGGCCTCATGACTACTTCTGTAAGTGTTCAGAGTGTGTGGAGAAGCAGAAGAAAGACTCGTTCAGCCACTCGCGCTCCAGGATGAATGCATACAAGGGTCTGGCCAGTGCAGCTTACCTGTCGCTCAGCAGTGAAGACCCAGTGCTCACTGCCCTCGAGCTGAGCAACGAACTGGCCAGACTGGCCAACATTGAGACAGAGTTTAAGGTAATGTGTCATCCTTACCTCTCACTCATTTGTTAAGAAAAGCAAAACGACTCTCAGGAAACATCTAATTTATGATTGTGTAGAATAACTAAAAAGATAAAGAATCTAGACTTGGGCAGTATCCAAATTTTAATACCCTCTAGCTTTGTCTACATTTTACCAAGGTGTACGGTATTACCGGAAAAATTTAAAATGATGCCGTACGCCTCAAGTGGAATTACCAAACTGTTGGTTTGGACCTTCACCATTCAGAAACTGAATAACAAACATTAATACTAAAACAACAACATAACACACATAATATTAACAACTTTAAAAAAATGCAACTTATAAAAAGATTTTTTGCCTGAAAAAGAAGCATGACTGCTGAAAAGTAGGGTTCCAGGGATTAACCGGTTTGACTCATTATTGAGGTTAACCTATGAAAAACAAAAAGATAATAGCACGACTCACACGGACAAAAACACGAGTGAAGCTGAATGTATGCATGCAGCAGAAGCAGAACCAGTGACAACAACCATTGGGAATGCTCCATTTCCACCTAGGAAGTGGTCAAAGTCTCCTGTGTGGGAAAATATCTAATAAAGCTGAAATATTCCCACACAGGAGACTTCAACTGCTTCCTAGGTGGAAGTGCTGCAGTCCCGATGGTTGTTGTCACTGGTTCCGCACGTTTTCAGTTTCACTTTTTTGGGGGGATTTTTTGGGTCATGCTATTGTCCGTTTTTTATAGGCCGTGTTGGAGCCATTTTTACGGGGGTTTAACTGTGGTTAATAGTCAATCCCTCTATTATGGTTCAGATACTTCATGTTAAACATGTCACTTCTCTGTTTTAACTGTTTATTGACTATTCCTACAATACATTCAGTTAAAAAATCGCTATAAACGTCTGACTGAATGTATCGCAATATATATATATATATATATATATATATATATATATATATATATATACATATATATATATATATATATACATATATATATATATACATATATATATATATATACATATATATATATATATATATATGTATATATATATATATATATATATATATATATATATATACATATATATTTATATATATATGTATATATATATATATATATATATATATATATATATATATATATATATATATATATATATATATATACATATATATATATATATACATATATATATATATATATATATATATATGTATATATATATATATATATATATATATATATATATATATATATATATATATACATTGTGTTGTCAGAATTTCACTAATACACGTCTCTAGTTATAACTCTGCTTTCATTACTTATAGTAATTATAAATGATGAAATGTTTCATTAATCTGTGCTCAATGATTGTTGTAGTATGTTTACCTGACGAGGTCATAACATTTGCATTCACACAAAGACAGAGTAAAGTTAAGTTAACGCATGACACATAGTTAACCTTTTGCCCAGAGTCATAGTCTCCAGATCAAAGAGGGTGTGTTTCTGAGATTCTTGGTAATATCTCTCAAACTTGTCAGCCCCTGATTGGCTGTCCAAACCGTAATATCAATTCTTTAAAACTAGATGGTTTTGAGTGATTTACGAGTTCTAGAGCAAGCTTCAGACCGGCCATCTTTAGCAAACCTCTTTAACCAGCAAAGATTTTGACACGTCGTCAAAACCTTTAAACCTTTTCCGCACCTGCGAAGCTGATAACAACAAGATAGTTTCCTGCAGAACAAAGCAGATATTGTTACAACTCCTTAAAAGTTATTCCTGAGATGCAAACTACTTCCGACTGTTGTTACCTGGAAGATGACCCTGGACTGACCTGGTCGTACGAGGAGTTAGTCTACGGACTCCGGTACCGGGGTCTCTGACCCCCTCCTGACATCTCAGATCCAAAAGGGCGTCTCCGCTTGGGTACGTAGAACACAGTGAGATTGTGTCTGAATGTGGTTTTGCTAATAATCTATTTATAGCTTAAGCAATCCAAATTCTTTTACATCCAGAACTCAGCTCTCCGAGATACAAAGATTCTCACTACATTACATTCACACATAGGTTCTACATCACCTTTCAGTTCCATCAATTACAGTAAATGCTTAGTTAATCTGTCAAGTTTTAAATTGTTTGTAAAATAAATTCGTACTTTTATAAACCTGACTGTTTCTTGAATCAAACAAAGTGTGTACGATTCCCTAATGAATAAAATAATCCTAGATTCTGATTAAAACAATACGACCAAGCAGGTGATATTCTATTTAGATAGTGTCACAGCTTTTGGTCACAAGTGGTGTTAATACTATAAATAGCTCTTAAAGCAATTTACCTAACCAAACATACTATTTATTAACATTACATATTGGCGATTACCAGCCAGATTTATTAAAATTGTACACTTCGATTGGTTTTTGAATTATTAATTAATTTCAAAATCTATTTTCTTTGTCTGGGTGAAAAACGAGGGTGATCTCGTTATTCGCCACCAAGGGGCGCTCTTCTCCCTTGTCATTCAAAGTCTGAATGTCTATTTGAAAGCTTCATTTGAGCTAAACTGCAGGTAATTACCTATTTGTTGATACTTTAAGATAAACACATTTATGTGTATGAGTCTGTCATGTCTGAGTGATTCTGCTGCATTATTCGTGTGGTTTTGTCACTGTTGTAAGCTTGAGTTACTGGGCCAGAAAACTGATTCCCACATAGCATTTAGCTGCTCGCTAATACGGTCTCCCTGTCAACCGGGATTATTAGCACACTAACTCCGCAAAACGGTAGTTTTTCTGACGAGAATACCGGATATTAATTCTGTTTTTAAATCAGAATTACACCAGGGACGCCTAGGCTATTTAATTAGCCAGAAATTAGCGCTACTTCCTGTACTTCCCTGGGGCGGTTTGGTCTCCTTCTAGCTCACCTCTGGGTTAAGGAAGTTGAGAGTAGTGATGTGTCGGTCGCGAACGAAACGGCTCTAAGAGCCGGCTCTTTGAAGTGAACAACGGGAGCCGGCTTGTCATTGGGAGCCGTCCCCTCCCCTCCCCCCTCCCCCCTGCCTTGGTGAAAGCTACAGGCGATTGGTCAACATGTGTAACTGTGTCTCCAGACTGTCCACACACAGAGCAGTTGGGGCGGGGAAGAGGGAGGATCATACTTCGACAGACACACAGCAGAGCACATGCGGGTGGAGGGAGACGAGAGGGAATGAGGAGGAGGAAAAAGGCGAGCGAGAGAGAGGAGAGTGCGACGAAGACGGTGAGAAAATGAGCGCCAGCAGTAGGGAAGTGGAGATTTCTTAAAGTGTTCAGTTATTAAATCCATAGAAATGATAAATATTTGATATACTGCTCTTTTTTTACATTAGTAAATTATTTTACATATAGTTTAGCATTATTTTGGTCATAAATGTACTCTACGCAACAGAAAATCTGAGGAGCCACTTGGCCGGCTCTTTTTGGTGAGCTGAGCCAAAAGAACCGGCTCTCTAAAAAGAGCCGGAATTCCCATCACTAGTTGAGAGTCACGTGGCTACACGAGGCGCGATGCGCACACTTTCTAAGCTTCTGAGCAGAGGCAGAGAGGTGGCTCCGACTCTGAAGATGGCAAAAAGGAGCTGGATAAAGCTCTAAGAGAGAATGAAGTGTTGTTGGAAAAGCAACTTAAAGCAGAAAATCAATCTGCTACTTTGGAGGTTGAGAAAAATGCTCTGAAGATTGATCTCTTAGCAACCAGGCATGACGTGCGAGAGAGGAAGATGGAAATTACTGATTTAAAATCACAGATTTCTGAGCTCACTGGAGGAAGAAGGGGGACCCCTTCAACCCTCCCGGTTCCACCTGCTCCTCCTGCTGCCGGCACATCTGGTGTGGCTGTGCTGGCTCTCCAGCCGACTGCACCATGCCCACCTCCTCCAGCACCACTGCCCCCACCCGGTGGTGTGGCTGAACTAGCTCCCCAGCCAGCTCAACCACACCCACCGGGGTCTCCAGCCCCACATTACCCACCTGCTGCACCTGCCGGTGCTGCTGCGGTGATGGTACCAGCTCCCCAACAAGCTCAACAATAGAGCTCCGGACGTCACTTGACTCTCAGAGAGTAGACGCCATGTTGGCAGGCAACAAATGTAAACAAATTGAACGGGATCGGCTTGGATTTTACTTTGTCGGAGTTTACTTCACACTTTAAAACCGAAGAAATTGTTTTATAAAGTCAGAAATTAAATAGACTAAACATCTCCGACCCTTACCGTGCCCCTGGGATACTTTTTTAAATTGCCAGAAGCTGTCGGAGCGGACTTCTTACCAGACCTAGCCGGGGAACCCCTTGGGATTCCCCCGGAGGAGCTAGCCCAAGTGGCTGGGGAGAGGGAAGTCTGGGCCTCTCGACGCTACTTCCCCCGCAACCCGACTCCGGATAAGCGGATAAAAATGGATGGATGGACAAATAACATAGATTTACATGTAAGTAGTTTAAATAGAGTGCTGTGCTGTTTGAATGTATAAACTGAACGCCAAGAGAAATCACTAGTTTGATTTTTTTTACGTGAATAAAATAAATATGTCAGGCAGGAGCGTCTCATGATCTGTCTGAGAGCTGTCTCGGTGAGACAGATAATAGCAATCCAAAGTGCTTTTTATGTGTGTGATCTGACAATTGATCAACCATTGCTTAAAAATTAAATACAGCTTAGCCGGTTAATTGCTGTGATCATAAAACACGTAAACGGCAACACGCAGAAATCACGAAGCAACGTTTTACGTGACGTTTACTTGCTGCTATGAGTAATAAGACAGAAAAAGCCACGCCTAAATAAGTTTAGGAAGCCCACTAAGAATCGTAATAAAAACATTTAAAATAAACACTATGTGCAGTTGAGGAAACGTTGGTTTAAGTACCTGATATGAAGTGGTCGCTGCATAAGCGAAAACCTTTACTCTCGGGATCCCACAGTTTCATTTCAGCCCAGTCACTAGCGCCTTTTACTGCAATGATCCAACGTTTGCGGTGCTCCAGATCTTGGGGAATCCTGTAGACGGCTCATCCTGTAGATGGCTCATCCCTTATGTCGTCCGCGTCTGTTCTGCATCCTGGGTCACAACAGCAATCTACCATATTTACCATTGGATTGAGTTTTCTGACAATAACAAATAGTCCAGCTGCGGGCTTCTGCCTGCCAAGATGGCGCCGTTTCGATTTGAACTGTTGCATGCCGGGAGAAGTGACGTCAACTCCCGGAGTTCTATACCCTCCTGCTGCTCAGCAACATTACCCACCTCCAGCTCAGCATTATCCACCAGCTGCTGCGTTGTCCTTGCCAGCCTTCCAGCCAGCCCAATCACATTCACCTGTGACCATGGCTGACATCTATAGGATGTCTCGTAGCATAAAGAGATTCAATCCTCGACCAGGTAATTCATACCCAGTTGATACATATCTTAGTGACCTTTGACACCATTTTCAGAGATCTCCTGGAGTAACTCTCGAGGACAAGATCTTTCTGATAAGGTTGACCTCTGATGCAGTGGGTTCATTCATTGATCGCCCGCATGATGCGATTGCAAATGATTACGACCGGCTAGAAGCTGCAATTCGAAGAGAATATACTTACGGTGCTAAAGAAGCTGGTTTAAAGTAGGGATGCACCGATCAGGTTTTTTGCTGCCGATCACTGATACCGATATCAAAGAACGCTGATCACCGATACCGATCACCGATACCGATCACGTGGATTGGCCAGAAATTTTCTACAACATTATAATGAGTGCTACAAACTACATAATTTGGGAATAAAGGAAGTGTAACCTAATCTAAAATGGTCTGTATTAGGATTGTCACGGTGTGAAAATTTAACCTCACGGTTATTGTGACCAAAATTTCCACGGTTTTCGGTATTATCGTGGTATTTTTTTCAAACATGCTACATTTTCACACAATTAAATAAACCCTGTATGTCAGGAAATATTGTCCTCAATTTGTGTCTAAATTTTGCCTAAAATGTGTTATTTTGTAATGATGTTGTTTATTTGTTTACATTTTTCCCCTTTAGTCTTTAAAATACCAATATTTGCCCATAACTTCTTATTTTATGTCTGTTTGATGTCATCATTTTAAAAATATTAGATCAGATGATACTCAGTACTCAAGTAGCCTTCTAATCAGATACTTTTTTACCCTTACTTGAGTAATAAACCCTATATCAGGAAAATATTGTCCTTGGTTTGTGTCCTTCCAGTGAGCTTTGCAGATGTGGGAAAATGTCATCAGGCAGTAGTCATTGTTAAATTCACAATTATTCTCGGAGAGAGACCAACTCTTATCTGCCCCTGGGAGCCCCATAATGCATAGCGCCATTTCAACATGGCGGTGTCCGCGACACGGTTTATATGCAGGTAGCGGCGCTGCGGCTGCTTTATATAGCGACTCGTTGCATTCTCCCTCAACCCAAATCCTCGGATCATGCATTTTAGCTAAAACGCTAACGCTAATTTGCCTTGCGTTGACTGTAGAGTAGTGGGTGATGGTCACGCAGATGTGTCATGAGATTTGAAGCGTTGCTGCCTTTCACAGACACTTTTTCTGCACGTGCTGAAAACAGGATAGCCGTCTTCTATCAATTGTCCCTCGGCATTCTTCAAATATCCAAAAGATGCCCGTACTTCCCACTTTGTCTTCGTTGAGGGATAAGAAATGTCCTCCTGAGCGCTGCCGTCTCCTCCTTTGGCCATTATTTCAGCTTTAGCTTCAAGAAAGTTTTGGTTGTAAACAACAATGTGCGCATGTGCCGCCGGCAACTTCAGCAGATGATACGGTGGCTGGTAAGGGTCACCGCGCCTACACCGCAGCCACGGTAAACCCACCGAGATAATATAGTTTTTTAAAAAACAAGACGGTTATTATTATTGTCAACTTTTTTACCGGGGTTTACCGCTACACCGGTTACCGTGACAACCCTACCTGATCGGTCTGCTTTGATCTATTTTGAAAACTCCGATCAAAACCGATAGGGGCGCTATCGGCCAATTAGGATCAAATGCCGATCCGTCGGTGCATCCCTAGTTTAAAGTTAGCTTTGTCAGTCAAACAAGGTTGTAATGAAGACCCACAAGCTTTCTACCTACACCTCTTTGACGCGTACTTTGGTTCAGAACGTAAAAAGGGGATGGAAGAGGAAAAGGACTTTAAAGAGCTATTCCTTGATAATTTGCATCCTCATTATGGCCCCTACATGGGTGCGGTAGACCTCCAAGTCAAAACTATGGACGATCTCAGGAGGATAGCAAGTCATAGCTTCAGGCGGTTGACCGAGTCTCTGATCCCATATCTAGGCTTAGCTCTCTCGTCTGCTGTGGTTTTTCAATTATTTTATTGAGTATTTTCATATTCAGAGTTTTAGTAGAGTTAGAGTATATTGTTGGGAAAAAAATAATGTTAGATGAGTACATTTCAAACCTTGCATGTGCTTTGATGTATTCAATGGCTGAACTTAATCATTGAGCTCTCATATTTAATGGATTTCCTAGTGCACTTCTATCTCTTTATTACCCCATAGAACTACTTATTTTACATCCAATCTCCTCTTAGGTGAAATAAAAATTGTAAAATGCACTTTGCCTCTTGATGAAAACATCAAAGATTCATGATTTTGTGGGTGCACACGGTTATATTTGTGCATTTAGAAAAAGTTTTTTTCATATTTCTAAAACAAGACAAGATCTTAATCTAACTTCTGAAATAGTCCTGCTGGTGTTTGAGATAAGAACTCAAATAAAACCCATAGTGATCTGTGTGTGTCCTTTCTAAAGAAAGCTGATCTTTCTAAGCTGGACTCTTTAGTTTAGAGCTTTAACTCAGAGACAAAGGTAGAGGTTGGGTTTGTTTCATCTTTCTGTATCCAACACTTTCATCCATCCTAAATCATGTTGGTTTTACATTAGGACCACAAATCCTCCCAAAAGTTAGATTAAATACTGCTCAAATTGATCCACTTCAAGATTACGTCTTCAAAACAAGCCATATTTTAAAAAATTCCCCCGGCACCGTGGGTCTGACCTGTAATAACCCCAGACCCGCTGATCAGAGCGTCGCTCAACCGTGGGCAGAGAAAAAGAATAAACCTCCAATCGTATTTATTATTGTTGAATAAAAATGCAGAAAATCATCATTTTACCTAGCCTGGCCTGCCAGATTCCTCTTCTGTTTAATTCTGCACAGAGAAAGGGTCTGGGGAACTCTCCTATTCAAATAACCCCACCCCCTGAGAATTCTAACCGAGCCAATCAGCGCTGAGTAGCGTACGTCACACACCACAACGTCGAGTTTGTCATAAACATGGTGACTGAAGCAGAGTTCGCTGAGGCTCTTTCCTCTGTTCTAAATGACTTGGACGTGTTTTTAAAGCCACAACAAGTAGAAGTGCTAAAAGCCTTTCTTCTAAAGAAAGATGTTTGCGCTGTCGCCAGACGCCGTTTTTGACTACAGCTAAAAAACTACAGCGTCAAGCGGTACAGTCGGCATTTCGGTCTATTTTCCGATTGGTTAATTTTGAGCTGGCTAGTCCCGCCCCTCATGTGCCTCTCTGCCTGTGAGTGACCAGACTCATTCTCTGTGCAGAGTTAAACAGAGGACGAGCCTGGCAGGCCAGGCTACATTTAACCTGCAGTTATCCACCACTGAAGCAAAACTTAACCTCTATGAGACAATGAAAAATGTGAAATGTGATTAAATGAATCAGGAAAGTAGGAAGAAATGTTATTTCTGTTTTTACATTTTTCACATCAGTTCATACTATTCATAAATTTAATGTTTTGAACACATTCAGCTTGTATTTTATTCATATATCTTCGTTTTTATTCATTTTATGAAGATTTTTGTGTTGCAATTTTTGGAGAATGAATCATAACACAACATAAAAATTACTTAAAATGTTTATTTTTAAAAACAAGTTTAAAAAACTAAATGTTCTAGAAGTATTTGTTCTGCTAAAATTCCTCTGCTATGTGACAGTGTAAAAATGTCAATTTTGATATAAATAAATAAATTGAATAGAATAAATAGAATAAAATAGTATATTGTGATATAGATTTTTGGCCATATGGCCAATTTCTACCCAAATGAATAATACACTAGCAATTATCAAGCACCACCCTTTCCTGCATGTTTTCCATGTCTCTGCTTTAGCCACCTGATTTACATACAGTATCTGCATTGCCTTCTCAGGATGACTTCAAGTGTTGCAGAAACCTGTTAATCACTCATTCATTTAGACCAGGTGAGTGGCAGCAGGTACACACCTAAACCTTTTAGGAAGGGGGCGCTGAGGACCAGGGTTAAGAAACACTGCATGAAGGAAAGCCAGATCAGGGCTGCAACACCAGCTTGGGTGTGGTACGGATCCAGATGCAGAGCTCCAGAAAGTTTCAGACGAGCATCCGGTATGAATAAAGCATTTTTGACGAATACGAGCATGAAACGAGTAAAACTCGTAAATATCTGTAATCGTGCTGAAGAAAAATCCTCATTGAGTAACTGACTGTCTTCACGCTCTGTGATTGGCCAGTCACATAGAGCGCCCGCCCCTCCCTACACACAAAACTCTGCAGCCAGGAGCTCAGTCCATCCGGCCCATCCATGCACGCACACACACAGACAGTAACAGATCTCTCTGTGCTTGCTTCACTGTTGCTCACATTTCTTCACTACTCCCTAGGTTTTCTTCAGCTTAGTTTAATATTTAAAGTAACTTTTTTCGTAATGTACGTGGTGCATTTGACAAGACAGAGCTGCCTCCGCTCCGCTCGGTCTCTCTCTCTCTCTCTCTCTCTCTCTCTCTCTCTCTCTCACATTAATTCATGCACTTAAATATTAATGTTCTGATTTTATTGAAAAACTTGTCCTGTAATAGTTCTTTTACTATTGCAATCAAAAATATTTAATCTCAATTCTGAGGCTGTTCTGTAAACAGTTTTCAAATAAGCAATACACATAGCTGTCACGGTGCGGTGTTGGTAGGACCCAAAATGCAGTACCCAGGATGACACGAGGCAGATATGAAGAATAAGAAAAATCCTTTATTTTTAAGGAGAACAAAATAAGTCCAAAAGCTGGAAGCCAACATCCAAAGTCCAGATAATGATCTGGAGATCCAAAAATACTTGAGACATGAGAAGACTAAGAACACAAGTAATCCAAGACGAGACTGACAGAATTACAAACAATGGACCGACGAGACAATGAGGAACAGACAGGGCTTTATAGACTGGGGCATAATGGGAGGCAGATGAGCTGCATTGTTTTACTGAACAATCACAATAATAAATCACAGTGCATTAAGTGCCAACCACAGCCGACATGTGTTAAATGTGCCCAAGTCCTTACTTTTTAGAGCACCATGTGAGCACCTGTGTGTGTTCCCAAGCTTTTATATGTAAGGTTTCTCTATAGGAGCTTCCAATAGAGAGTGTGAGGGGCCACATATCTGCCCCCCAAAGATGCACAGGAGATGGAAGGAGTTCCAAGTCTCAGAGATCCAGGAGCTGCCCCAGAGTGTAGGGACCCCAGGAAGACTGCGACCAGAAAAGCCCCTGTCCCCCTCGAGAGGCACAGAGGATTGCCCCGTGGGGCCACAACCAGCAGCCGGCAGAGTCCAGGGGGATATCAGCAGCAAGCCCACAGGCCCGCCCGCAGCCTCCCACCCCCAAGCCGGCCGAGCCCGAGACCCAGCGACCTGGGACACTGGGGCGACCAGCCCCGCCGAGGACCCAGCAGAGCCCAGGGACCCAGATCCCACCAGGCAACCACCGGGAATATTCAGGTAGACGCTAAAAATCTTAAACCCCCTGACCCGGGAGCCGCGAACCCTCAGGCAGACCAAGGCACCACACTCCACATCAAGTGTGACAGGGGGAGAGGAGGCGAAGATGTATAGCAGCAAATGAAGTGCCAGGAGAGGGGAGGAGTCAAAGGCCCCACCTGACATATACAGTCATACACAAACACAGTCACACACTCCCTCCCTCATGCTAACACATACACATACAACCTAAGACTCACAAAAATGCACGCCAAACACCCACTCATACTCCCCATACACACTTTATTCACTCTGGTCCTGGTACTGCTGCACAAAGGGTACAATCATCACCAGTTCCCAGAGTGTGACCCTTTTTGCTGGGGAGCTGATGAGCAGGCTCCCCCCCCAGCGCCGAACAAAGCGACCCAGCACCCAGACCACAACCAGATGGCCAGATCCCCCTCCTATCCTCCAGCACCGGGAAGCCAAGCGACAACAGAGTTGTGCTAAGACCCCTAGTCACCCTCCGCCTGCTTCAATACAGTGTTGGTGCTTGTTGATGAGGTGTATTCGTGGCTGTGGTGAGAGGACAGTGCAGGCATCGCCTGGCCTACGCCAGCTGATATAAATCAAAATATAAATCAGTGATGTTAGTAATCAAACCTATATGTTAATATACCACAGTAGGAATCAGAGATTAGTAGATAAACAAAGCATAAAATGGACTTAAATCAGTCACAAAATGTTTAAAAATTGCAAAAATGATCAAAAGCACTAGGAATTGAAAAATTAAAGGTAATTGAATTTGGAGCAAACATAATAATTAGTGGCGGAATACGGAATGCAGAATATCAGCAGGGGGACAGATTGAGACAGAATGTCATGCGTCTGTGACAGTGTGTCCTGTCACTGTGACCCGATTAATCATGCACGCTGGCTACTTGGTCAAGGGAGATCTCCGTTTGGGTGACTGGTTAGCGCGTGTGACTTTCACCCGGGAGTCGGGGGATCAAATCCCAATTGGACCATTTCTTTTTATATCCGCCACAGATCTCTCTGAAGAATTCACAACATTGACGGCTTCAGCAACGCTGTGCCACTGCGTGGATTTTCTCTTATTTGTTTTGCAAAAGCACTTCCTTTCATTTCTCCACCTCACCCACAAGTACCACAACTTCTGCTTCTGTGAAATAGAGCTTCCTTGATCTGCCTTGATCTACTGTCGCCATGTCATTGGCGGAGCGCTGCAGCAGCCGGCTTATGTATATGCATGAGCCACAAGGCACTTTGCATTGACTATTTATGTCAGTAAGTGGGCGTGGTGATGGCGGGATGTGACTAAAATGCAGCTGAGAAACATTCACGTTAGTCTCCGATTTATGAAGTGGAGATTGCGTGCAGCTGTGCGTACTCCATGTTTGATAAATCACAAACCTTCTTGGCGTAAGTACTTTTTTTTTTTTGCTGAGCTTAAGTACGGTTTTTGTAAGGATTCTACGCAATGTTTGATAAATGAGACCCCAGGTGTTTTGGCATGGCTTAATGTTGTTGTTTGTTCATACAGTTTCAGACAACGCATTTTCAAGTTTTGTGTCATAGAAAGAAAAAGACAAGGGCATATTGAGTCATTTTAGCTCATCTAGTAATGAACTAATAAAGTTTTTCCTACATTGAGATGCAGTCGGGCATCTGTGGAGTGATGATATTTAGTAACTAACTGGGATGCTTTTTTCTTCGTGAACGTCTCTGTCATAATCTCTCTGTAGGTCATGAGTCCCTTTTCCCAAACAGTCCTTTTCAGAGAGAAGCAAATGACCTACCAAATACATCAGAAATGTTCCAAACTTATTGTAAAATGTGACATTCAAGCTATTTGAATGGCTTTTGTAGAGAGGAAATTATAAGCATTGTTTTTATAATTAGATCAGATATCAGAAGTTGCATCCTGCCACAGCATTGTTTCCATCTCCCTGTTTGTTTGTTTTTCCACCTGTGTATTGGTTTTTCCCTCTAACACATTTAATTTATGTCAGCACTCATTTGTCTGTTGTCTCCTCTTATTGCCCACCTTTGTGTTTGATATGCAGCCTTTCCGCTTGTCATTCTGCTTCCCGTCTCCTAACAAATTAATGAGAAGGGCTCACCTGAGGGACCATGGTTGTGTTAGAACTTATCTGTCTCATTACCACCTCATTACCATCCCCATGTCTGCTCTCTTCATTTATCTCCCTGTCCCTCCTCACATTATCGTCTTGTTGGTCTAAAACATCAAATAACGTTTAGCCAGCGTGCCAAATGGATTAGTCACTCCAGTTTGCATGAGAAGGTTAAATAAGTTTAGAAATGATCAAATGAAATACAAGATTAAACACTATTAATGAGGATATAATCATGACAAAACACCTCAAAAAGATTATAGCAGTGTGGCATTTATTTATATTTTCCCAAATCACTTGCACCATAAGTTGCCTGAGATTGTGCAAATCTCAATAAAACAGACACTTTTATCTGCTGCAACTTTATTTAAAAATTTCATTTCAGTTCCCAATCATTCAGATCACAATTTAATAAAAATATAATTTCAAAAAGTTCAAGGCAATTATTTCTGTATTTCTGTATTAGTTTAATTCAGAGAAAATATGGATTTATTAATATAAATTGTTTTTGTGTGTTTCTCCTGGTGGTTTATAATTTGTTGCAAAAAAGAGTTGTTTAGAAAAAAAACAATCTAGATAAATCTCAATATTTTTATCTTTTAGGGTCACGTAAAAATTAATTTTTTTGCTGTTGTATTTCTAACCTTCAAACAAGTCATTCCTTTCTGTTGAAATATTGGATTTATTGCAGTTTTGAATATTTCAGCTAGATGTCAGTAAATTCCACCAACAGGTCTTTAGTGATGGAGGGTTTGTTTCTATGTTTTACTTGTGTCCCCATTTTCAATTAATCAATGCTGTTTTGAGATGAGAGAAAAACACATTTTAGCTATTTTATGAAAATTGTTTCTGTAGTCTTATAGAGATCACAACCTGGTCATTTGTTTTGGCAAAAAAAAAAAGGAGAAAGTTGCAAGAAAGGAATAACAATTTTGTCATAACGTTTTTCTGTTTGATATGTTAATTTAATAATGACTTTATGGCCCAAAAATGAAACACAACACCCCACCCAACACACTTGAGCTCTAATTTTTTCGTGAGCCATGAGTGAGCCGCATCAATTCTGGCAGGAAGTCAAACCAAAACAGAAGAGGCAGGCAGGTAAATTTAACAAAATACAGACATTTTTCAAAATAAAACACTGCAATTGATAAATGTGATAATTTTTTGTATCCAAACAGACTAGAGAGATGAAAATGAACAAAGACACACACACACACACACACACACACACACACACACACAAACACACTCCTGCGGAGAAACACAGCGTTTCCATTATTTTAAATGCAGTTTTTACAGGAAAAGATGGATTTAATAAATTTGAATACAAACAAATACATTTAATTCAAAGGTTTGTGACATTTCGCAGCTGGTGTGTTCCGGGCATTAGGCTCCCTATTCTCAAGTGTTTAGAAAACAACAAAGATTTTTAAGGTGGTTGGATTTTTTTCTTGATTTTTGAAGATCATTTGTTTTTGATCTGACTAGCTTTTTAGTTAAAGTTAAATGCCTTTCATAAATAAGAAAAGAAGTTGCTGTCACCTTAGGGTTGGAGAACTTGTGAAAAGAAGTCAAACATGTGATTTTATTCACTCTAAAGATTACACTTCATGTTTTGTGGAAACAACAGCCGAGCAGATGTATGAGCTAAGCACAGTGTTTAAAAAACTCTTCTGATTATTCTTTTAGCACAAAATATTTTAAAACAAATGTGCAAACAAACATTGTTTCCATCTGCAAATGAACAATGGCCCTCTGGCAAATCCTTTGAGCATGTGGGATTGATGTTTGCTCTTATTGAACACTAAATGAACATGTGGCTGCTGCCACAGGCTCCAGAACAACCTGACATTTAGCTTCAGATATCTTAGTTTTCCGGACAACCTATTCATTTTGCATACCAGCCTCTGGACATCCCCAGTGATGGGAATAACGCCGTAACGGCGTTACTAACGGCGTTGTTTTTTAGGTAACGGAATAATCTAATTAATTACTTTTCCCACTGTTGCAACGCCGTTACCGTTGTGTGGGGACGGAAGGTTGTGCGTTACTATGTGCTTGTCGAACGTTGAGCAACAGTTTGTCACAACGTGTCGGTGAGTGGAACGAAGGTGAGGATCCACACGCTGGGGAGGAATCAGGCAGGTAGACAAACTGGGTAACGTAAAAGGTTTTAATAACAAATGCATGCAGGACATGGGAACAATGAGCCAACAAGAGACACAGAACTGGAGGGGTTTAAATACAAGAGGGCTGGGAGCTTGGGTGATTGGAAAACGAGAGGCAGGTGGGAGCAGTTAACAGAGACGCAGGCTGAACCAAATGGGGAGACAGGACAGGGTGTGACAGACCCCCCCCCCCCCCCCCCCCCCATCAAAGGGCGGATTCCAGATGCCCATAGGAACACAGAGCAGGGTGGGAGGAGGGGGATCCGAAGGGAGGGCCAAGAGGGACCGAGGGGCCGATGGAGAGGGGGCAGGTACCAGTAGAGGCCGGGGGCCTGCGTCTGGGGCAGAGGAGGCGACGACGGGCTCTTGGGGGCCTGCGTCTGTGGCAGAGGAGGAGGTGACGACGGGTTCTTGGGGGCCTTCGTCTGTGGCAGAGGAGGAGGCGATGATGGGCTCTTGGGGGCCTGCGTCTGTGGCAGAGGAGGAGGCGACGACGGCCACTGGACTGGAGGCAGTGGCGACGGCCAATGGACTGGAGGCGGCGTTGTCGACCACTGGACTGGAGATGGCGTCGACCACTGAACTGGGGACGGCGTCGACCACTGGACTGGGGATGGCGTTGACCACTGGACTGGAGGAGGAGGCGTCGACCACTGGACTGGAGGAGGAAACGTCGACCACTGGACTGGAGGAGGAGTCGACCACTGGACTGGAGACGGCATCGACCACTGGACTGGAGACGGCGTCGACCACTGGACTGGGGACGTCGTCGACCACTGGACTGGAGGAGGAGACGTCGGCCACTGGACTGGAGGAGGAGATGTCGGCCTCTGGACTGGAGGGTGAGACGTCGGCCTCTGGACTGGAGGGTGAGACGTCGGCCTCTGGACAGGAGGAGGAGACGTCGGCCTCTGGACTGGAGGGGGAGACGTCGGACTGGAGGGGACGTCGACCTCTGTACTGGAGAGGCGTCGACCTCTGGACTGGAGGGGGCGTCGACCTCGGGACTGGAGGGGGCGTCAACCTCGGGACTGGAAGGGGCGTCGACCTCTGGACTGGAAGGGGTGTCGACCTCTGGACTGGAAGGAGAGTCGACCTCTGGACTGGAAGGAGAGTCGACCTCTGGACTGGAAGGAGAGTCGACCTCTGGACTGGAAGGAGCGTCGACCTCTGGACTGGAAGGAGTGTCGACCTCTGGACTGGAAGGAGCGTCGACCTCTGGACGGGAAGGAGCGTCGACCTCTGGACGGGAAGGAGCGTCGACCTCTGGACGGGAAGGAGCATCGACCTCTGTCAGCTTCTGGTCCAGAGGCGCCGGCTTCTGGATCGCTGACTTCTGGACCTGGACCGTCGACTTCTGGACCGGAACCGTTGACTTCTGGACCGGAACCGTCAACTTCTGGACCGGAGGCGTCAACTTCTGGACCGGAGGCATCAACTTCTGGAGTGGAGGCGGAGCCGCTGCAGGAGGGGCCGCCGACTTCTGGAGTGGAGGCGGAGCCGCTGCAGTCGAGACCGCTTCCTTGGCTGGTGCCGCCGGACTGGGCGCTGACCACTGGACAGGCTGGCCTGGGGGCGGAGCCTCTTGGACAGGCTGGCCTGGGGGTGGAGCATCCTGGACCACCGCTGGAACTGGCGCTGACTGGACTGGTGCCGCGGGACCTGGTGGAACCAGTAACTGGAAAAGCAGGGAGGATAGATTGTCCAGCAAGAACTCCTGGAGACTGAGGATCTGACGGAGTCGGACCAGCTCAGCTCGGAGACCGGCGAGCTCTGGTGGATGGGCTGCGAGCTCGGTCCTTTGACCGGGAGACGAGAGAGCTGCTGACTGGACCGGAGGCGGGGCCGCTGGGTGGACAGAAACCTTCTCCTGGAGATACGAGGAGGATAGGGTGTCCAGCTGGAACTCCCGGAGGCTGACGAGCTGACGGATCCGGCCAAGCTCCGCCTGGAGACCGGCAAGCTCTGTCAGCTGGGCTGTAGGCGTGGTTCCTCCACCTGCAGATGACGGAGGCACTGATTGGACCGGAGACGGGACTGCTGGTCTGACTGGGGGCGGGTCCAAGCTGGCGCGCCGAGCCGGGGCAGCTGCGAGCTCGCGGCTCCGTCCTGGGACAAGGGGTGACGGTGGAGCCCGGCATCCTTCCCAACGCCCTGGGCCAACTCCGGGGGAGCACACAGCCAGTCTGGTGCCCACATAGCAGGAGCGGTCCATCTGCGCCTCCCCGTCCAAGTCTCTATCCAGCTCCCGGGAGGGTGGAGAGGATCGCTGAGGCCCGGGCTCGGTGGCGGCGTCTGCGGCGAGGCGATGCTGGAGGAAGAGGAGCCGGCCGGTGGTCCACGGTGAGAAACTGGAGCAGGTTCTCCCAAGGGATAACCTCCGTGCTGGATCCTTCTGTTGGTTGGCTCATTCTGTCACGACGTGCCGGTGAGTGGAACGGAGGTGAGGATCCACACACTGGGGAGGAATCAGGCAGGTAGACAAACTGGGTAACGGAAAAGGTTTTAATAACAAACGCACACAGGACATGGGAACAATGAGCCAACAAGAGACAGAACCGGAGGGGTTTAAATACAAGACGGCTGGGAGCTTGGGTGATTGGAAAACGAGAGGCAGGTGGGAGCAATTAACAGAGACGCAGGCTGAACCAAATGGGGAGACAGGACAGGGTGTGACACAGTGTTAGGCTTTCTGACCGCCACACTTCAGCTGCAGCCAGGGAGAGAGAGGTGTCGGAGCGAGCAATCTAATTAATTACTGTCTTCTTTTATCAAAAGAAAATGCGTGCATTAAGCAGCATGGTGTGTTGAAGCTGTCATCAGCTGATCAGGAGTTAAAGAGGTAGATGTTTTCATTCAAGCGCATCACGGCCCGTGAAGAATGAGGAAGACATGATGAATAGTTTACGGGTGCATGTGTGGATGCAGCCGTGCCCTTCTTAGCGTGACAACGGGACGTCCCGAAGGTCCTCTCCCCTGTTCACCGCTCAGACGTCACAATCTTCTACCTTTCTAGATCATCCAGCTGTAACCTGTTTCTGATCATGTCTTTAGTCCCACTGTAACACTGATGGATCAGTCTCAGACGTCATGGAGCTCAGGTGTTATTAGAACTACCTGTGTGTGTTTACCACCCAGCTTCGGCTCTTCTGTGGTTGGGTCGGACCCAAGTTAGTACATTTAAGTCCTCCGTCAGATTTGTGCCTCTTCTAGTGCCATTTTAAAGGATTTTATTTATTTATTTAACCGTTACTAGGTTAGCGGCAACATAAATGCTACTAAACCACACAATTATGTGAAGCTGGAAAAATTTAAATACTGTGCAAAAATACATTTATTTCTGTAATTTAACTAGATTGAGAGACCATTTAATGACTCAGAAACCTTTACAGGTGTTTCTATTTACAATTTTAAATTTTAGCTGATTGGGGTCTTGTTAAATATCACACAGTGACCTTTTAATAGTCTAGATTAGTGTAATGTTCCTATTAGTAGTTCCTCCTGTTAAGTGCTTATTTATTTAAATTATTCAGGTTTATAAAAAACATTTGGACATACATTTTATTATGTTCCAGTCATTAGTCATTCATATTTCACTATTGTAGTCATTTATAGTAAATTAAGTTTAATTAAGAGGGGAACCCATTTTTCTTGCATTCTTTAATGAAAAAGTAACTATGTAGTTATTTTTCTTGGTAATTAGTTACTTTTATAATCTCGTAACTCGGTAAGTAACTGAGTTACTTTTTTGACAAAGTAATCAGTAACTATAACTAATTACTTTTTAAAAGTAACGTTCCCAACACTGGACATCCCTATGCATATTTGGTGTTGGGCAAAGTGGGAGAGTCATTTAGTCTCCTTATTTGCATGTTTAGCTAAAGCTCAGTGACACTTCTCCTTTAAGTTAAGAGACCAAAAGTGGGAGAGAGAAGCTTGACAGCAGTCTTTTTCTGTTAGCCTAAACTCTTCATCAGGTTGTGTTTCATGATCTCTTCGCTCACCTGTGACCATTTCCAATCTGTTTCACCCCACACCGTCTTCAAATTTAATCTCACAGTCCTGTCCTTAATCTAATCTCCCCAGGCAAAATCCAAGACCTTCCATTGATATTGGATTTTCATCTGCGTGTAGTGGCTGATCGTGTAGATTTCCTTTTCTCCCAGTGTAAATATAGTTGATCAACAATATGTTTTTGTTTGTGTTGTACCCTGTCACAAGACTAAAATGGATTTCTTTCTGCTAGCAGCCTAAAACCTCTTCCAGTCTCATTCCTATCTGGCCAACTGGTACTCTGCTGGAGACCCTGAGTTTCTTTTTTATTTGATTGATGGATACAGGTGAACCAATTAGTTTTAATATTAAAATACAACAATACTTGCTGCATATCTTCTAGCCATTTGGTGTTTAAACGTGCAATCACACAGACTCACTAATATCACAGTTTTATATTCCAGATGGAGAGTACAAGTCATGCCTGAAAGAGCTTAGTCAGTAAAAGGGTCAAACGCTTAAGGAATGGCAATGAAGTCCCTGATAAGTAGTGTAGGGTTTGGTAAATTGCTCAATATATACATTACCTCTACTTATGACCAACAAGCTGTGATACTCTAAATATAGAATATTAACCCTGCTTGGTCTTTACTGTGTCTATCAGAGGATTCTAGGATTCTTTGGTTATTAAGGGATTGTACACACTCCGTTTTGATTCAGAAAACAGTCAGGTTTATAAAAGTAAGAATTTATTTTACCAACAATTAAAACATGACAAGTTAACTACAAATCAAATACAGGCCATAACTAAGCATTTACTGTGATGGATGGAACTAGATGTGATGTATAAAACCTATGTGTGAATGCGATGTTAGTCAGAACTTACGTATCTTGGAGAGCTGAGTTCTGGATGCAAAAGAATTTGGTTTGCGTTAAGCTATGAATTTAGTTGTTATCAAAACACATCAGACGCTATCTGTCTTGTCTACCTCACCCTCTTTGGAAGACCCCCTCGTGGATCCGAAGGTCAGCTGAACTCGGAGGGCCTCTGGCACCGAGGTTGTAGAATACCGTAGCACAGAGCCTTCAGTTCAGGGATGTTTTCCGGGTCACACAGACAGATGGAACCGCGCGTCTGGGATTCTGAAGAAGTCTAAACAATATCAGCTTGTTCTGCAGGAACTGTTTGCTTTATCAGCTTTGCAGGTGCAAAAAGGTTTTGACGACGTGTCAAAAGCTTTGATGGTTAATGAGATGTTGCTTTCAGATGGCCGGTCTGATGCTTACTCAAGAACTAAGGAAAAAACCCCAGAGTAATCTGGTTCTAATGCTCTCATGTTATGATTTTGTGGAGCCAACCAGAGGTTGACAAGTTTGAGGAATATTACCAAGAATCTCAGAAACACACGTCTTCTTTGATACTGGATGCTCTAATCTGGGGTAAAGGCTATTTACGTGTCATGGGTTTAACTTCACCTTACTGTGTTCTTGTGTGAGTGCAAATGGTTATGACCTCGTCAAATAAACATCCTGAAACATATATCAATCAATGTAACCATAATCATAATATTCATTTCAACTTCAATCATTAAGCACAGATTAATTAAAACATATCATTATATTATAAATACCGTAAATCCTCTAATACAGGCCGGTATTCAATTAAAGGCCGGGTCTCCAATTTTGGCCAGGCCGGGTCTCCAATTTTGGCCGGTGTCGGAGTCAGCAGAGGTAAATAATGGCCGGTCTCTTATTGTGGCCGGATGGAATGTGGTAACAAGCAAGTATAAGCGTCCCAGCGGCAGGGTTATAGTCCCCAAATCAACCAGCAGGAGGCAGTAGGGGTTCACGCAGACCTTTATTAGGCTTTTTCTTCAATGCTTTGTAACGCTACAGACACGATCTTCTATCACGCTCCTACCACACAGAGTCACGGTGTCAGTTAACCATGCTAATTCAACCCGCTCCACAGAACACACATCACCTTCCCTGTGGCTTACATAACACTCACACAACACGCAAATCAGCACATAGGAACTAACAGAACGATAGGAAACACATATAACACAATACCCAGAATGCACCTGGCTTACAACCCCAGCCAGGTCATTACACTATCAAGTTCAAAGAGAACGTGCTGATTATGCTGCAGAACACTATGGAGAGCAGCAGTAGGGGGTGTATGAACTACAGTAATCCCTCGTTTATCGCGGTAGATGCGTTCCAGACCTGGCCGCGTTAGGTGAAAATCCGCGAAGTAGGGACTCCCAGCATGCCCCTCGCGGGGATTCCCTCCACGTCGCACCTACGTCACAAACCGCGGCTATAAACGGAAGTCGCCTTTCCAGCTCACCACTCAGTCATCGTTTCTTCAGATTCATGATCAGAGTTTCCAACCTACCGATCAATCCAACGAACTATCAGCTCATAGTAAGTTATCTTACTTACTTCTGGAAAGCCCGGCATTTCCGTGTCACTTCGTTGACTCTCGAACGCTCGGGGGTTTCCTAGAGCAGCCGGCGTTTCACCGACGCTATCACTTCAGCGTCTGTGAAACCACGCTCCCTATTGAATTATCGTATGATCACATTCTCTGTGATCAGCAACGCGCTGTGCCAGACCGTAGCTACTGACACGCGATCGTTCATGTCGGTTCATTTCCTTTAATGTTTTCTGTTTTTTATTTGCGCCTGATGTGTATCGCTGCTGTGGAGCGGGGCGCATCAACTTGTCCTCCGATGCACAGATCACTGATGCGGCTGGCAAGCAGGGAGCGCTCAGCTGTTTTCGCGGTCGGTAGATCTGCCTCCTGAGCACGGCCACAGTAACAATCAGGTGTCACCACCTCAAAAACTAATTTAACACGCGATCGTTCATGTCAGTTCATTTACTTTAATGTTTTCTGTCTTTTATTTGCGCCTGATGCGTTTCGCTGCATGCTGTGGAGCGGGGCGCTGCGCACATCACCTTGTCCTCCGACGCACTGATCACTGATACGGCCGCCAAACAGCAAGCGCTCCGCTGTTTTTGCGGTCGGTAGATCTTTTAGAACTGCAGTTCAAAGGTAACTCATAAGGTGAATATATATTAACCCAGGCAGCAGTTTTTCTTTAGGATTGAGAGGAGATGCAGGAAGATAATAAACAGACAGGACAGAAAAATAGTCAAATAAAAACAAGTTAGTTTTTGTACCTGCTGTTGCAACAAACAGACACCATTGAAGGTAATCAGAAGTGAGGAACAGAAAATGAAATAATTATTTTAATGTTTAGAGCAGCAGGAACTCTGAGAGGCTGCAGGCCATCAGTGAGTTTGCGGCTGCTGCGCAGGGGGAGGGGGGAGAGGGCTGAAGCAGGAACTACCGTTGTTAAAAGAAATGTGTTTAACTTTGAAAATGTGGGCGCAATTTTAATTGTCAAAAACTCCAGCGAACCATTAGCTCATTTTGCTCAAATAGAAATAGAGGCCTGCCTCTAATACTGGCCCTCCTTCCAATAAAGGCCTGGAGCTTGATGAGCTTGAGTCAAATACAGGCCCGGGCCTGTATTAGAGGATTTACGGTATTATAAGTAGCAATAAACAAACATTTATTTAATGATTATCTAGTTTATAAGTTTTATAAGTTTATATTTAATTTTAAATCATCTTTCTTCTTTCTTCTGTGAAGCAAGGAGTCCCTCTGTGAGGGACCTTAGAAGGAACATTGTTATTGACACTTTGTTATCTGTGTTCAGAGCTGCGGGGTCTGAGCTCCAGCTGGTGGGATGAAGGCAGACTGATTTAGAGGGGACACATGCAGTCTCGTGTCTCCTTTTCGACCAGATGTTGAATGGTCAAACTGTACCTAAGAACTGACCATTGCTGGACGTTACAGTAGGAACAAAAATTACAGACAAGATTTACAGTTACCTGCTAGAAAGAACTTAGTCCGTCCCCTAAAAGGAAGCTACAAGACTAACTGGGATGTTCTGACTGTGTTCGGCTTTAATTAATTTATAGCAGACATCTTCAGTAGACACATGGGCTGCCTGAGCTGAGCTCATAGCCTAACGATGAAGGTGTAATGTGGGTCATTCTGTGTAGGAACAGGATGAAGGATCATCTATTTTCCAGCTAGGTTAGCCCAAAGTCTCAAATCAAATCAAAGGGAGATCGGTATACCGACCTTATACGAAAGCTCAGGAAAACTTGTAATGATCACCAAAAGTAGTGTTGCCATAAATGTGCAGAGATTTGTAATACAGTTTTTACTTTCTGCTGTGTGTTCTGTTCTTGCTTAGCCATAAACGCTGACGTCGTTAGGTCCGTTTTAGGGGGGCTTCAGCCCCCCCTAAAATAATCACAAGCCCCCCTATCATTTTGAGTTTTTTTAGGGCTGGGACTTTAACACGTTAATTATGATTAATTCCTTGCATTTCGAGCACGGCGGAACCTTTGTCATTGCACGACTTCCTCGTAGACAGAATATCACTGACGCACACAACAATGCACAGCGCTAATGGCTACTAAAACGAAATAAAAACGGAAAGAAGTTGCCTTGCTTGGACTGATGCAGGATTTAGGAAACCCGTCCGCCTCTTTTCTTAACTTGAAAAAAACGAACTTCCAGACAACAACGGAGTCCGTGTCGCGGACATTTTTCAGAGATCGTCTCTCCTTCGGCTGCCCGGTGGCACTGGAAACTTTACAAAAGTTGCGGTAAGCTATATTTTTTAACATTTACGTAACATCTGTGCAGCGCTGAAAGCACCAGACAGAATAATTCTGTGCCCTAACAGTAGTTTATGAAAGTAGTCAGACAAACGAGAGGCACCTGGCTGTCGCTGGGAGAACGCTCCGTGTTCTCACTACTCTGTAAACAATCACAAACAACGTGTCTTAAAGTTGAAAACAGAAGTTTAAGTTAAAACAGAAACACTCTGAAACTTTTCTGATGATTTTCTAAACAATTCTGTCAGGGAATTATGTGTTTCTGAGACGAGTCTCTGTCTAAACATCACATGCATTACTATCATTAAGCAGCGATGTGTGCTGAAGCTGTCATCAGCTAAGGGGCGGATGCTTAAATGTATCAGGAGCAGCGAGGAACGACGAAGTTGTGATCCGGCTGGAGAAAACACCAGATTCGCTGCAGCAGGCGTGAATCTGCGGGTCTGCAGCATCCCCTTCTTAACGTGACAGCAGGACTTCCCATGTAACGAAGGTCCGCTCACCTGTTCGTCAGATCATTTCCTCGCCATGATCTTTTATCATCCCATCATCCTCCAGTCATCCAGCTGGAACCAGTTAGCGTTCCTGATCATTCTCAGAATATGCCACGCCTGCTCTGGTGTTAAAAGTTAGTACATTTAAGTCCTAGATCATATTTGTGCCTGTTCTTCTGTCATTTTGAAGGATTATTATTTATGTGCTTTTACTACATTATGAGTAGAAATGCTAATAAAAACTCCCAATTATACAAACAAGTGAAACTGGAAAAATTAGAATCTGGAAAAATTAGAATCTGGTGCAAAGTCAAATTTATTTCAGTAATTCAACTAGACAGGCTCAGGAACCCTTTGCAGGCATTTTCTATTTGTAATTATAAATTTTAGTTGATTTGGGTCTTGTTTCATATCACACAGTGACATTTGATTAATTAAAATGCATTTTTTATTAAAAGCTTTAGTTTTACAGTAATAACTATGTCTAATGTTTAATTCTCTGTCTCATAATTTTAATTAAGTTTTGCTTTGAGAGCACATTTTCCTGAACAATTATAATACGATTAATTTAGATTAATTAATTACAAAGCCTCTAATTAATTAGATTAAAATTTTTAATCAAGTCCCAGCCCTAATTTTTATATATACTGTTATTTTGTCTTGTAATTGTTAATTATATACTCCTTTATTCCATATCATAACAGTGTTATTCATATATTAAAACTGTCAAATGCACACTCATTTGGCAGAATAAAAGTTTGACAATTATTCATTTGTTCTTTGTCATATTTCAGTAACATTTATAATTAAGCAAGTTGTAATTAAACAAATTAAACAAATGACTGCAACATTTCCCCCTGTTAAGTGCAGTAGACTGAAATGAATAGCTTTATTTGGAAATATAACATATCTAATTTTTAATGGACTTATGTAAAATCTTTATTCAACATAGACCCCACTAATGAACTGATTAAGTGTTATTTTTTTATAAAAAGAAGAGATAAAATGCACAAAGGTAGGAAAGGAAAAGAAAATAATAAAATAATAGGTTTTGTTAAATGTTCTTCAGATCATGAATTAATTAACAACGTTTTTGCAGGGTGTGACAAAAAATGTTCAAGCTCCTGGGGCTAATAAACGGGAGTTTCCTTTAAGCACATAAGCGTGAATATACAACTATGTGTCAGACTTGGTATGCTAATTAAGTTGGGCTGTGAAGCGCCTCCCAAATTCGCTGTTTATGTTTTTGTTTATTTATTTGGCAGACAAAACTTGGATCGGAGACAACTCGCATAGGAAATTGCAATGTAGCCATGCGGCGTCTTCTTCTGTATGTCTGGGAGGCTGAAGCTGCTTTACGGCATCTGGCTGTCATGTGTGTCGGTGTACTTGAAGAAGGCTGTGTATAATAGTTCATAATATCGATACCACAGGGATGGAATATCTTATTTAGATACCACTTTTAGTATCGATTAATATCTTGGTATCGATTTTTTTGACAACACTACTAAAGATATTGGCCAGAGGCTAAATTCCTTTGAATCAGGGCCAGCTCTAGGTAATTTGGTGCCCAAGGTGAGAGTGCCCATTTGCCCACTCCCCCACCCCCCACCCCATGCCTGCATGCCTCTCACCCAAACTCAAGTCCACCATTAGACAAAGCAACTCCACAGTTATTCCTTAGTTGCTAATTTTTTATTTTAAATACTCACACAGCAACTCTTTAAAGTCAACAGCCTGAAGAATAAATGTAAGCTTGAAAGATAAGTAACCTGAGAATATTACAATAACCAACAACTCAAAATGTTGTGCAAATGTCATTGGAGGGGGGATGCAAAATCAAAAGCAGCATTAAACTGTGCAATCAAAAGCAAAACTCAAATATCAGTGTCATCATAAAGAAAGTTCTTTCCATTTTGTTCAACTGCTGTGGCCAGTCAGCAGGATCCATGGGGCCAGCAGCTCATACATGTTCACAGACACCTGATGAAGCTGATGATGGTGTCTCTTCAGGCTGTTGGATTGGAGCACTGAGTCTGCTGGTGTGGTGTTCTTCTTCTGTGAGAAAATAAACACACACACACACACACACACACACACACACACACACACACACACACAAAGCACCCTCTGACGCATGAATTACTTAAGAACAGTGCCACTTTCACATTCAGTATTCCTCAGTCATGTGCAGTGATGCTTTTCATTATTTTTAATGTTACTGGATTTTTTATTTTATTTATCTTTTTTTAATCTGTTCTATGAAAACATGAATAAAATTATCAAAAACAGGTGGAAGTGAGCGCATCCATGGGGAATATTTGAAAAAACTTATGTCTCACTGTCAGGTGCTCTTCAGCATCAAATAAATTGTAGAATATGAGGAAGAAGAACCGGTGATCTGAGGCACTCTGAGGATTTCATTTATTTAACAAGGAAACACCGACGCGTTTCGGTACAACCTTCTTCAAGGCATAAACCTTTATGCCTTGAAGATGACTCACTATGTCACAAAAACTAATGTCCATCTTTTTTTTTTTTTTTTTTTTTTTTACAAATTTACAGCCTAATTGACAATTACATCTTAAGGAGACAATTTCAGATGTGTTCAGATTAGTTAATATTCTCAATGCTAAATCAATGCTGCACTGATTGTGCCAAAAACAAGTGTCTGGTGTGGATTTAAATAAATTAATTTTGCATATCGATATATGTGATAAGCCGTTTAATTTGAAAAAGTCCGTTTCTACTGCTGATTACAAATGGCCTAACAACTTACTCACCTGGTTCTAGATGCTGAGATTGTAGCTCAGTAAATGTGCTGCTGCTGCGTGATGCCTGGATGAAGACGCTGCAGCGTAAACAAGAAAGAGACGACATAAGATGTCATGCTGTGTTTAGGCAGTTCTCACTCCCCGCCGGGCCCGGTGGCGGCAGCGGGGAAGTCCCCGCCACGGCCGCGGCGGTGCCCCCGCCTGATTTGTCGGACAAAGTGAAAGTTTGCTACACCCACACCTAGCGTTCTTCTGATATGAAAATATTAAATGAATATTGTATGCATACTTAAAACTTGAAACAAAGTTCATAAAAAGACTGCAATCATACTCTTAAAAAACAGTAAAAAAATAATCTTACATTCTTCATGATCACAGTGAGACTCAACAGGTGTAGAAGACAGTCCCGCCCCCGTGGTGTCAACAGGTGCCTGTCGTGGCTGCAGATGTTGTCTCACTGCATCTGGACACGACGATTCAAAAGTAAAATTAATTGGTTAAAGTTATGAGATACTGTATTGTGTGTGTAAACAGCTAGCGAGGGTCCGTCCGTGGACCGTGCGTGGCAGGAGAGGCAGTTAGCTACAATGGAAAAGCAAAAAGTTCCTTTGCCAAATTTATAAAGTCTACATACCTCTGCTTTGGGCCCATTTTTTTTTCTCTTCCTTCCTTTGCTTTCGGAATGCTGATCCCGATGGCTTAGGTGTTCTTTTCATCGTAAAATATATGAAAAGTTTAAACGCGACAACAGGATGTTCTTCTACAGTGCTACCCACGCACGTGATCTACAGCACCCGTAACGGTCAAATGCTTCAGAGCGGTGGCTCAAGCGGGAGATCGTCATGCAGCCAAGATCATTAGAATTTAAATATTGATGTTTTAATTTCATGTAATTTCAGATGGGAATTTTGAGTATGTAGAGAGTGCATTTCATATTACAAACATACATTTAATAAACTTTTTTTATTTCATTTTTTTAATTTTGCGCCCTATCCATCAGATGGCACCCCAGGGGCCGCCTGTGTCGCCTGTCGGCAAAGCCGTTGTCGGTACAGGATCTGCTCGGGTGCAAGATCGGCTCGGGGTCCGTCGACTGCCGATGACGTCTAAGTAGTTGATTGGCTGAACATGAACCTGACGGAATTACGTAATCACGTTACGTTGTTATCACGTTACGTTGGTCCAGGCAAATCTTTCTATTGGAAAGATGGACAACTTTTACAAAGAAATCCATCATTACCTCTTTGAAAATACACTTTTAGCATAGAGCTGCATGTATATTAGGGCTGAACGATTAACTGCATGTGCAATTAAATAGCGATGTGACAAAAGGAGATTTTCTAATCTCAAAGGCTGCAATTTGGCAGCGAGTAGTTAGCGCAATGCTAATATACATGGAAAAACCCGTAGGAATGCTAATGCTAATATCGCCGATTACATTATTACAAATTATGAATTAGAAACGTGCCAAATGATTACATTTGGAGTCTAATAGAAAGTAAAAATACCATCAATCAAATAAGTACAGACAGATCCTGGCTTTAGTAAAGCCAGGAGAATTTCTAATCTCAAAGGCTGCAATTTGGCAGCGAGTGGTTAGCGCAATGCTAATATACATGGAAAAACCCATAGGAATGCTAATGCTAATATCGCCGATTACATTATTGCAAATAATGAATTAGAAACGTGCCAAATGATTACATTTGGAGTCTAATAGAAAGTAAAAATACCATCAATCAAATAAGTACAGACAGGTATTTTAGTAAAGCCAGAAAACTTTTAACTCCAGAGTTTATGCTAGCAGCTATGAGCGTAACTGAACTACTCATGGACAAGACGTCAAAAACTCTAAACACAAAATACTTAAATAAACGGGACACACTTCTTTCCTGCAAATACAATTTCACAGGTGTTGCTAATACCTATGATTCTTCAAGGGATGTGCTCAAAGAGGAGTTCAACATTATGAATAAAATAGTGTTTTATTTTACAAATACCTTTATAAACACAAACTTACATCTTAAGAAACATTATTTTAATAACGAAACTGCTAAATTCTTTCCAACAGTATAGATGTGTTGTGTATTTTGTCCGAGTGGGTTTGCCGTACTTTGACGTCATCGGCAGTCGAAGGACCCCGAGCCGATCTTGCACCCGAGCAGATACTGTACCGACACCGGCCCTGCTTTCAATGGCATGTGTAAAGAAGTATTAAAACCTCAGATGAAAAAGGTTTTTGGATTTTCACAGATGGAATTTTAAGAAAATCTGATGTTTCTGACTGGAGCGGCAGAAACAGAAACTAACTTCTGGTCCAAGCCCTGGGCAACTGATGACGTTTCACAAGGAAATCTGCTGAAACAGCTATATACTGTAGATCCCTATGACCTCAAAGGAAACAAACGGAGCTCAGACGTTTCATTAAGCCTGAAAATATATCACTTGAGCAAGTGTAGCACACCTTCAACCTATTTATAATCAAGCAAAAGTAAAACGTAGCCATCCAGAAACATTACTCCATTAACACAGGTGCTGAGCCAGGTTTACATTTCAGGACGGGACTTAATTAAACAAGTTTTTATCAATATAAGCTACAAACAGGTACAGAAACTATACCTACATCAGAGGTCACGCCAGACATGTTTGTTTTCATTTTGACCAACAGTTTAAAAAACGATCATGATCGTTTCCTCCTGTCAATTTCATTTCTCATTTAATAAATAAAAATTCACAATTTTATTTTCGTTCATTGTTCAATAACATTTAGTTGTTACAATTAAACAATTTCACCTAAAGTAGTAAGTAAGTAGTTAAGTAAACTTTATTTGTATAGCACCTTTCCTAGGCATAAGCCACAAGGGGCTTGACAACATTTTAAAAGTTTAAACAAGAAATGAGAAAATAAAAACTGTGAATAAAAACAATTAATAAAAATAAATAAAAACATATCATAAAAGGCCAAGACCACACAGAAAACATAACAGCCCTAAAATAACTAGACAAATGCCTGGACAAATAAATGTGTCTTTAGCTCACTCTTGAACTTGTCGACAGAATCAATAGAACGCAGAGTGAGGGGTAGGTTATTCCAGAGCTTAGGAGCTACAGCTTCAAATGAACGGTCACCTCTTGTGCGATGGTAAGTGCGAGGAACTTTAAGCAGATTAAGATCCCCACTCCTCAGAGCCCGCACAGGGGTGTAGGGTTGGCTCAGTTCTCTAATGTAGGAGGGAGCTTGTCCATGCAGGGCTGTGAAAACCAAAACCAAAATCTTAAACTTAAACCTAAAAAACACAGGCAGGCAATGAAGTTCCTTTAGGATGGGGGGTATGTGAAAAGTCCTATTCGTGCGCGTCAGCATTCTTGCAGCAGAGTTCTGCACTAGTTGCTGACAATGGAGCTCCTTCTTGTTCAGACTAGAAAATAAACTTTACAATAGTCTAAACGGGGTGACACAAAGGCATGAATGAGGAGCTCCAAATCACTCATTGACACCATACGTCTAAGCTTCGAGATGTTCCTGAGTTGAAAAAGCAGTTTCTCGTTAGCTGCTTACAGTGCTGCACAAAAGACATTTCACTGTCAAAGATGACTCCTAAATTTCTAAGGCTTAACTTCACAGATTGGCCCAAATCACACAGGTACTGCTTAATCTCCGGGACAGAACCAACAGGGGCAACAACCAGAGTTTCTGTTTTGTTAGCATTTAGCTGCAGGGAATTTTCATTAAACATTTCTTTATCTCCACTAAACAATGGAGCATAGAGTCTAACTTTTTCAGCTCAGATTGCTTAAAAGAGCAGTATAGATGATTGTTATCAGCTAATAGGTGGAATGAAACGTCACTAAACATTTGAATGATCTTACCCAAAGGGGTCAAATACTAGGGCTGGGGGTAAACGATTATTTTTAAAACGATTATTCTGACGATTATTTTATCGAATAGTCGACTATTCTAATGACTATTTAGAAAATTAATCTAATGATTATTTTTCTATTGCACAATTAACAAAAACCAGAAAATCTCAAATAAATTCCTCAAAAAAATGGATAAATGGTTACTGTAAGAGAATAAACACTACAGGCCTTCCATTTTGTATAACACTGCGTTTATTATGTTGGTTGGTTATGTTCTGGTGACGTGTAGAACTTGGGAGTGCAGGCTGCTGCCTGAGAGGTGGTAGAAGATGGTGTGTCTCCATGCTGCTTTGTTTTGGTCACTTATGTGCGTGAGGCGAGTGGTCTTACGGGTTAAACCAAACTCAGGTGATATTTTACACTAAACCGAAAACCCACAACACTCTAAATGTAATAAAAGGGAGATCTACACCACAAAAAAGATTAACTCTAAACCAAAACGTAACAGCTTATCCCAACGCAAGATGCTGTTAGCGAAGATGCTAACTGTAGCTTTACCAACGTTAAGTTCAAGTTACCAAGTTTAAATAAACCAAAAACACCCAGCAGCAAACAGACCAGCACGGAGGAGAGACTGCTACCACCAAAACAGCTCTCCTCATGTCTGAAAGAAGCTCCTTAATGAAGGGAGAAGCGCTCCCGGTGATTTTCTACATCTGCGATAGAGACGAAGCAGCGCATCTGACCCCGGAAGTTGTTGTCCGTTGCCGGGAGACGAAGGGGCAAAACAGGAAAATAATCTAGTAGTGGACGGACGTTGTTCCGGGTCTTCGGTATTTGGCGGAGATGTTAGTGAAGGCGGAGAAGAGGGCGAACTAGAGGAAAAACAGGCTGATTCCTCCTCTATTTACAAACTCCTGGGGATGCAACAAGTGGGCGCGGTGCGTCGACTTCCGGATCTGACGTCGACAAATTTTTAGAATCGAGCCGTCGACTTCGTCGAGGCTTCGCTACAGCCCTATCAAATACAACAAGAAAAGAACAGGACCCAGGACGGAGCCTTGGGGCACTCCACTCAACAATTCTGCAGATTCTGACCTTATTTGGTTTGCTGTAACACTAAAGCTATGTTCTGATAAATAAGAAGAGAGCCACTGAAGGACTGTCCCTGATAGTTCAATTTGGTCCCTCAGTCTCATCAGCAGAACCTGATGATCAACTGTATCCAAGGCTGAAGAAAGGTCCAAGAGAACCAGAACAGTGCATTTTCCAGAATCAGCTGCCATCATAATGTCACTGGACACTTTCAATAAAGCTGTTTCTGTATAATGATGTTTATGGAAACCAGACTGAAATGGCTCAAGGATGTTACTTTGGTTGAGGAAGGTAGACATCTGTTCATAGACCACCTTCTCAAGAATCTTAGAAAGAATCGGAAGCTTGGAAATAGGTCTATAGTTGCTAAGGTCAGTTGGGTCTAAAGTGGAACATTTGACCTGCTGCGTTCTGGTTCTGCTGCTGGGCTGTGACCCACAGACGTGCTTTGAGCTGCTCTTCACAACTTGTCAGCATGCTGAAAGTGAGCTGCGCTGATCATGGGATCCAGCTCTGAGATAATGCTCAGATGTTCTGATGGGAATCTTCTTTTGAAATATTTTGTTACCTCTGCGATGTTCTCTGTGCGTAATGTTTGAAATATCTGCACACCTGTATGCGTCAGGGTAATTCCAGTCTCAGAATGACCAACAGCCTTGAGATTTCTCCATCAAAATTAACATTCAAACACGGGAAATGTCCAGTTAACGTGACTCCAGCCTACATTTAATTTTTTGCCTTCTTGTGAAGGTAGCATGGCAGCCCTTCACACAACAGGAGCGGACCATTTTCTGCAAGTTTATAAGCTCACAATAACACAAAGCGACCTGTGCTTCCTTTATTTATACACCTATCTATACCATCATGCAACATGCTACAGCACCCCATATGTCAAGGACCGATATAATTCAGTAATCTACAGATGAATAAAATAATGTGCTGCCAGTTTTACCACTGCGTGTATGTATTGAAATAACGCTGCAAAATATTTAACCAATAGGTTACCAGAATAAATCTTCCTGATGCTGGAGTAACCCGTTAGATTGACTCGCTTGTACTAATCCTGTAAAGAGTTTTCTGGAGACCCGGAATTTAGCTACACACAGGAGTTACTGTAAATATATATGGTAAATGGCCTGTATTTGATATAGCGCCTTCTAGAGTCCTGGAACCCCTCAAGGCGCTTTACAACACAACCAGTCATTCACCCATTCACACACACATTCACACACTGGTGGGGATGAGCTACTATGTAGCCACAGCTGCCCTGGGGCGCACTGACAGAGGCGAGGCTGCCGAGCACTGGCACCACCGGTCCCTCTGACCACCACCAGCAGGCAACGTGGGTTAAGTGTCTTGCCCAAGGACACAACGACAGCAACAGACTGAGCGGGACTCCAACCTACAACCTTCCGATTATGGGGCGAGCACTTAACTCCTGTGCCACCGTCGCCCCTATATAAAAAAAGATACTTTATTAAAGGAGTAAGGATTTGGGTATGACCTGGGTTTCTGCAGCTAAGCACTGTTGGAGGAGTCAGTGTAGAGGGGAAATGTGGTAGAGGCAGAAACAGGGGAACGTTGGCTTGGTTGGAGAGTTCCCAGGATGTTCCTTTGACAGAAAACTTCCCCCTCTTCTGTCTGTGAATATGTCTCGTCTTCTGTGACACAGATAAATGTTTTTATCCACCATGAATAATACTCAATCATAGGCAGGGCAGGTATATATATATATATATAAACAGGAGTAGCAGACTAGGATCAGAAGCCGTGGTTCAGAACAGGGTTGGAGCCCAGAGGTCAGAGAAGCAGTCAAATCCTTTAAGGGCTAGGCAGAGACAATCCAGGGACGTGAACGTGGTACAGTGTTTGGTGGATCAGAACAATGAATTGCTGGAATGCTGAGACAAAAGGCAGACAAACTGACAGAGAAGCAGAGATCACTGAGGGTTTAAACAGAGGAAAGAACAGGTGTACTCCATGAGTTTATCAGGCAGAACTCAGGTGAACTAAATGGTGCTGATTAGTGCAGGAAGGGCAACCAGCATGACAGGCAGAATGAGGAACATGAATCATCATTACAAATCCGGGATGGCACGTAGGTTCTAGCGGTCCCAGGAGGATATGCTGTTGAAATATGGAGATCATCTTTTAGATCAGTGGTTCCCAAACTCATTTAGCTGCGCACCCCCTTCTATGTCCCGACCATGTCGACGCACCCCCCCCCCCCCCCCAGCCCCCACATCGGGGCATGGCTCTATATATATATATATATATATATATATATATATATCAGATGTCAAGCTAAACAGACAGGTTAAAAAAAATTCCCCATCACTTTCATTTTTAAATAGTAATTAATAAACATTCGATACCATTACAATTCCCTTTGATTTCATTTTGAATAAATATTTAGAGTGCCCAGGTAGCACATAAACAATGCAATTTAACGGTTTTCTTAAAGTAGGAACGTTTAACCTGTGCGGCCAGAGCGCTCTCCTTCCTTCTGCTCTGCGTAAACCTGAGCTGATCACCTACTTGTGCGTAATCAAATGTCAATAGGGGACAAGATATAGCCATGATGTTCACTTTTGCCTCAGACCGACTCATTGCTGTTTTATGGTGTGGCTGAATCTGCGATCCGCTGTCATGCGGACCGGAATAACAAATGCTGCAGTAACATGAGATGTGGTCAGGTTCATGAGGAGTCACTGGCTGGAGCGGACCCGACTCATCCCAGAAGCTAATATCTTAATTTGACCTTGAATGAAAAATAACCTCTTAAAAGTTTTTATCACGGACGGTGGAAGCAGAGTTCATTTCTGCCTTCAGTCTGACAGCGGGCCACAGTCAAAGCAGCGTGTGCGCTTATTGAATCTGTGTGTGTGTGTGCGCGCGCGCGCGCGGCACAGCGGCTCAAGTCACCGCGTCTCGCGCTATTTAAACCAATGTTGTAAAATGACTTCTGCCCAGCCCAGATGTGCTCACTTGTGCACCCGTGAGCCGTGGTTCAGCCGGAACACGTCTGACCTGACAGACGCACTCTGAACTTCAGATCTTCAGCGCGCTGTTAATAGCCTGAATGGGAATCATTTCTTGTTATTTAGTTACATCCACAATGTTCTGTGTGTGAGGTTTAAAATGTCAGAACACCTGCATGAGACAGGTGTTAATTACAATCTGCCAGAATGACTCACCACCTTCAGATTTCTCCAACACCATTAAAAATGATCAAATACGGAACATATCGGCGTGCGCAGGCCAGAGTGCTGAAGCTCAGCGCATCATTATTATGAAGCTAGGGCACATGTGGAGGACGCGCGCGCGCAAAAATATACTTGTTTTCAATTACATTTATTGTGCCCACTTACTTTTTCTTTGGCCCACCCACAAATGAGTTTCTACGCTAATGGTGACATATGACAGACTTCTCTGAGCTCCGCAGCCATTACACTTTTCACCTCGCGCACCCCCTAGCAGCAGCTCGCGCCCCCCCAGGGGTGCGCGCACCACACTTTGGGAATCCCTGTTTTAGATCATATATGTGTGTGGGGGGGGGGTAGCTTTCCCAAATGACCATCCTGTCTTTATCCATAACTGTGCAAATTACTAATAAAATCCATCCTTTAGCATGTTTCTAATCCATCAGCAATTTACAGTAAAGTAGAAAAACTGAAGGTTGGTGCTCAGTGGGTCAGATCCAGCAGTCGTAAAGCCCAGTTTAACCCACTTTAATGTGATGTCATGGGATTTGCATATTTATCACCAGTTTATAACCACACGATTTCTTTTTCATTTGAGACAACGATAAATATAGTATTTAACTTTTAAATGAAACAACTGAGTCATTTTTAGCAATTTTCTAAATCAAAACTCTAAAGATGTTTTCCAAGCTTCAGAAGGAAAGTTGGGCAGAAGTTTAGAAAAACATCAGGTGAGTAGAAGACACAAAGTGTAGGTTAAAATAGAGCAAAAATGCAAGGATGATGCAATCTGCTGAATCTGCAATTGTTTGTCTTTAACTGAATAAAATGGTATTTTTCTTACCTGCTGGTGACTTGATACTGGATACTATTGCTTTCCACTTCTCCACTCTCACACAGAATGACTACCGAAAGCTGTCCATGCAGTGTAAAGACTTTGTTGTGGGGGTGCTGGACCTTTGTCGAGACACAGAAGAAGTGGAGGCCATACTGAATGGAGACGTGGACCAGTGCCCACCTAGCCCGTACAACCGACCCTGCCTCAGTCGAGTCAAGCTGGCCATCAAATACGAAGTCAAAAAGGTAAGAAGACAGTCAGGACAAATAATCAGTCATGTAAGAAACATCTAACTTCACATGGGAGTATTTTGTCATTTTAAGTAAGTATTATGTTAGGTTCTCATTTAAAATTCAGTCTCTTTCCAGAATTTTCTGATGGCACCACCTAGTGACTGACAAGCATATCACACATAATCTCTCCATCCATTTTTTTTAAGATGGTGACTTCATGTTTCTTGTTTATAAATGTGCTTTTGTAGCCGACAATCAGAAGTAAAACACGTTGTTTTACAAATATTATTCTCATGTCATGCTGTGTTCTCATATATTTATATTTTAAAGACTTTCTTCTCTGTGAAAAGTTAATCACGACCTCATCAGCCGAGGTATTCCTTAAATTTGAAGCAAGTAAGCGGTAGTTTAACGCTATTGGTTAGTTCTGGTCGGCGCTCAGTTTCCTATTGCACAGAGTTCTGCGGAGGGCAGAGGGCGTGCTTAGCAAAAAAAAAAAAAAAAAGGACGTATTGCTTACATTATATCAGTACATGATGAGATAATCACTTTTATGGATTTTATTAAAAATCACACGTACTTTCTGAAAGGGGAAAACTGCAAAGCTACATTAAGTAAAATAAATTGTTCAATGTTGTTTAACACAATGTTAAAAATCAGCAAAGACAAAATGGTCAAACTAAAAAAGGCAATTATTATTGAAATAATATAATTCAGCTCAGTGTCTAAAAATCTGTAATCAGCAGAAGTCTAATTAAAATAAAGGTTAGAAATCCTCATCAGTTTTTGTGACCTTCAAGTAGTACACTGTAAGAAACTGTCTGTAAGCAGCTGTGAACAAGCGGAGACTAACTTTGAATATCAACCACATCCAGCTTTGTCTGCTGATTCCTCCAGAAAAAAAACCTGAAGCTGAAAAATCAGTCGACTCCTCAGAGGAATACAGCTGAGTTTTCCACTCATGAGTTTATCTCAGATGAACAGAAAAAACACACGAGCTCTGAGTCCAGGTTTCATCTGTCCACCTCTCCTCTGGGATAAAAGGCTGGTGGGTTTTCTGTGACAAAGGTAAGGAAAGTCAAGGTTCAAAAGGCAACAGGTAGACCACTCTGGGGCCCTGTCCACACGTAGCCGGGGATCTGCCAAAACGTAGATATTTTTCTACGTTTTGGCCTGTCATCCACATGAAAACGGAGTTTTTTCACACGAAAACGGATCTTTTTAAAAACTCCGGCCAAAGGGAAGATCTGCGTTTTCTCCGTTTTGGGTGTCTGCGTGTGGACAGACAAAACCGGAGTTTTAAGGTCCGCAACGTCACTTTCCGCGACAAAAAATGCTGACATCACGTGTGCGACCTGTGTTTACACTAGCCGACAGCATGGATGCCTTCAGAGCTGCACTCGCTTCATCAATTGTCCAAGCGCTTTTTGCTTGTTTGTTTTTGCAAGCGGAATTACTGCTCCTTGCTGAAGACCACAGACAAAGGACGAGGTTAGGAAAGGGGGAAGTACTGCCGCCTACAGGTCTGGCATGTCCTTAACAACATATTTATCCGGGTACGTGTGGACAGTTTTTTTTAAAATGAGGTGGTGTGGATGCAAGTTTTTGGAGGGGCGGATATTCGTTTAAAAAAAAACCGGCTACGTGTGGACTAGGCCTGAGACAGAGGGATGATCTGCAGATATGTGAGGGTATTACAGATGCAGAAGTATATAATCAAGAAGCATTACTTTATTTGTTTTAGATCTCGGCAAGACAAACATTCGACCTCCGTCTGCAAGACTTCTAGTAATGCTGAATTATGAAAGAGTGTGTGCTTGATTGCTCTGCCTGCAGTCCTGATGTCTTTTTCTAACAATAAAGTCTCTTGTACAGCATAAACCGTTGAGCTAGCCTGTCGAGCAGTGACAATGTTTTCAGTAAAAGCACATCAATTCCTCTTGCAAAACTGCAAATATCTTTATCCTCAAATCCTCCCTCCTAAAAATAGAGGAGGAGTTTTGCAGCATGATAAAATAATCTCTCTGTATGAGATTATGAATGGAAACACACAAAATAAATATGTTTGTGTTTTAGTTACCTTTGAGTTCCAATAACCTGAGAGAAACTCCCATAATATAATAAAAAAGGTATTTTCACAAAATGTTACCTAGGAAATAAGCATAAAGTAAGCTCCTTAAAATTCAGCATGTAAATAATTTAGTCCCTTCAATCATTTAGGAATAAGTCTTTAGTGCATAAAGTTGTGTGTTTTGGCTCAGAAGGTCTAAAGTAAACACCTCCCAGGTCCCTGTGGAGGAGTTAATCCCCGCTGAGCAGAGGGGCTCTCTAAATGTCAAAACAAATCCCTTTTCCCTGTTTCCCCTCACAAAACAAGCTCCTGTTTGACCCCCAGTGTGCTGTGTGTTTTTGAGTATTTGCATGTGTGTGTGTGTGTGTGTGTGTGTGTGTGTGTGTGTGTGTGTGTGTGTGTGTGTGTGTGTGTGTGTGTGTGTGTGTGTGTGTGGCAGCAGCTTTTATCCTTTCCAGGAGAGTGTGTTCAAAACCAGGCAGCTAAGTGCAGGAGTGAGAATAACATTGGGAAGGGATGGGTTGCTATGGCAACCAGGTGGGGCCCGACCGTGTTAAGTGCATGTTGCAGGATACCAACAGGGTTGAGGTCATAGTTCAAAGGTTTACCACTCAGCTAACACTGTTCATTTGTTAATTTGTGATTTTATTATGTGTTTCGTGTATTTTTCTGTGATTGTGATGGGTGAGGTTTAAAGGTGCATTATGTAGAAATTAAGTAAAAACGACATCCTGTGGTAAAATGTGGTTAATGCAACCACTTTAAACAACTCTGGAGCTTTTTTCCAGCTGTCATCAAATTACAATTGTCTGCGCTGCAGTGTCAGCTCGCAGGAGACACGGCACCCCCACACTCACTAGTGGTAAACCGTAGTTACGTCCTTCCTTCCTTTGTTTTGAAAGGAGAAAAACTGACAATCCAGCAGCCAGCTGGATATGAAATATGTTTCAGTAGAAGCTTCCTGCCAAAATGACTGAAACAGACTCTTTTGGGATTTTCTCACTGTACAATTCTCACTATATCCATACAGACTGCACATTTAATGATAAATGGACAGAAAAGCACTGCGGTAAAATTAAATTGCAAGTTTGACCAGTGAAAACACGAATGAGAACTTGGAGAATGTATTTCAATGAATTTTCAAATAAATGCACATTTAAAAGTCTCGAAGCTTTTACACTATCCAAATCACTTAGAACAGGGATATTTTCCAAAGAATGATGAGTAGCAACATTTGTTTCTGTGGAAATGAGCGGACATTCGAGTCTTTTGTACTTCTGTCCAAAAAGCAAAGCTGGTGTATATTCATTGTATTTGTAGTGATTTTTGTGGATCAGGCTAAGATAAAATTCATGTTCAGAAGTTGATTTTCATTAAAACCGTCACAGTGAGCAACCATGGATTATTACGTTCTTAGGTCTCTACAGGTAACTTGTCGGTCTTTGAATATTTCCTAACTAGAAACATTCTATTTGATGCCTGATCTGTTAATTGGAGATTTCACCTTTTTAATTTCCAAATATCAGCCCTAAAGTAAAATTTCACCCTAAGTTAAAGCCAAATAGAGCTCCCATCTGTCTAGAAGTTTTGAATGATGACGTGAGAAATTCTTCTTGTTTGCTCTCTATCTAGGAATTTAAATTGGCTCTTTTCACTACTCTTTTGTAGCTCTTTTTAAGATTCAGACCAATCTCTCCTTTTGCCTACGTCCCATAAACTGCAGCCAAGAAAGTCATAGAAATACTTTCATTGGATTTTTTAAATGCTTTTGTTAAAGAATAGGAGCTTTTTAAATGCCACAGCTGCTTACCAGTCACGATGATATAGCATCACTAAATCATGTAAACAACAGTTCTTGACTCAGAGATTTTTAAGAAAACATAGAAGAATCAGAAATGTGCAGACTATATTTGATGTAGAAGTGATCATGGGATCATCCACACTCATCCACCACCTTTAGTGTCCTCACTGCCACGGTAACCAGGAGAAATCACTGCTATGTTTGTCTCCAGCCCTTTAGCAGCTGTTTGATCTGAAATCATTGAGTTTCTACAGAATCCTCCTTGAAATCTTCAGTTTGATCATTGTAGCATGCCGCTTTCCAGCTTGTACTCCTACTCATCTGTAATGGATCAAGCATGGTTGGAAATATCTAAGCAGCTCTATTTGGAGTCACTGATGCAGATGCACATTTCAGTTCAGCTAAACTAAAGAACCAAAGTGGCTTTTGCCTCTTATTTAGATAAAAGATGATGAAAGGAAGCATCCCTTCCTGCGCATTTTCACAGACTGTAAGAACAAGATTCTGTTTAAAAACTTGCAAAAAGCTTTTCTACTCTTTTCTTCCCCTCTCTTTTCAGTTTGTAGCTCATCCCAACTGCCAGCAGCAGCTGCTGACGATCTGGTATGAAAACCTGCCCGGTCTGAGGCAGCAGTCCATTGGTGTGAAGTGCTGGACCGTCCTCGGGGTAACAGTAGGTCTGCCCTTCCTGGCCATCGCCTACTGGATAATGCCGTGTAGCAAGGTAGGAACACTCAACTGCTAGGGTGGAGGTGTGTGCTCTCTGGCAGTCTGCTTACAAAAGTGATATTTAGATTATTTTGTTGAAAGTCTTTTGCTCCACATTTAAGAAAATTACTTTATTAAAAAGTATTTTTGTCAGTCCAGGTGGCAGCTGCAGTTTGTGCAGCTGGTATTGGTTACATGACTAATGAGGTGAGATTTGGAGACTGTGTGGTTTAACATGTTAAAGGCCCTTACTCAGATGTGTCGTTGTTGGGGTGCAGAAAGCTGATGCTATCTTTTTGTTTTCAGCACCACACCATTTGACCCGTGAATTTGGTTTCACACTCCAGTCCAATAGGTGGCGATGTTGCTCCTGTTTCTGAATGACTTTTCAATTTAAAACAAAATGTTTTCAGTTGTTTTGTACGATGCCCATCTGGTGAGATTGAGGGAAAACATTAGGATACTTAATGCGAGGGAACAAGTAATTAACTCGTGGCCACGATTTATAAATGCGTGAGGGGTGTGATCCAGAGATCGACTTTCCTGAAAGGATCTCCTCTTAAAAAAAACGAATCGTTAACTTTTAGCTAATATTGGGTATTATCATAATGTCACTTATATTTCTTTTAAAGAATAATAACCAGTTGTTTTATTTAATTATTCAAATCATCCAATAACGCAGGTGATGCATCTTTTTCTTTCAGCACCACAGACAGCAATAGTAAATAAAGTGTGTGTCCTCCTCTCTTTTGTTGTTTGTAGTGACTGGCTTACTTTCATATGTTTTTGAATTACTTATTGGTGTATTAATTGTGTCACGTGGGACTGTGCATCTGTGAACCAATAAACTGCACACATGGTCAGAGGTGCACCTGTCGGAGGAGTTCTGACAGAACACAGGCTCGTTCCAGCTGGGGTTAGCCGACATCCGGACTGATATGAAAAATGTTTCCTGTCTAAAACCCTTTTGGGTGCAAATAAATGTTCGTGTTAGATCTGGAAAAGACAGCGATCTCTCCCAGCTCACCATGAGACCATTGTCCCAGCACACTTGATTCAGTGGTTGTATCACCTGCAGCAGCTCAGGCTCACAGAAGCCTGTAATCACCTGCTGATTGAAATCGGGTGTGTTGGAGGAGAGGGTTAAAAACTAAAACATGCTTTAGTATTTTTTAGCGTTTTCCCTCTCGAGCTCCTCAGAGAGTGAGACACTGCTTTAACGTCATTGAACCAACAGCAGACAGAACCCACTGGTGGGATGAGCAATGTGAGAGAGCCCCACGGGTGTAGCAGCTGAGAAGTGCAATTGGGAGATGGACAAACCTCAGATGAGAATGACGTCCATATATTAAAAAAGGAAAAGTGTTGATAGAACTCTGTGTGTTCTATTCTTTATAAACACAGTCTATAAGATCTATCCTCAAATAAAACTAATTCCTTTCAGTCTCAATGAAAACAGGCTGAACACAGAGGATGGGCAGGGAGTGATGTCAAGCTGGACACATTGGCACGATCTCAATACTCGCACTGTGCACTTGGAGAAAGTGCACAGTAGGGTTTGAGTGCGTAGTACACAAGTGTGCAAATGATTGCAGAATTGAGACAGGGAGCATTGCGTCATCGATCACAACGCATGCCAGGATGCTGGTTGCCATGAAACTTTTTTTTCAAAGACCTTTATTAACAACTTTCAAACAAATAACAAAGCTATTTTTTTAAATAAATTTTACTTCATTGCTGCTTTGTCTAAAACACTCAGAGCATCAACTAATTATCCTAAAATTAACTAATTTCATTAGAAAATACATATTTTCAGAAGAGAAACTTGAGCCTTTTCTCCTGCAGCAATGACTTGTGGGTAATATCCTTGCCCGAGGTCCGCATGGCTGCGGACTTGGGTGAAGTGCAGATTAAAGCTTGGTTTATGCTTGAAGCATTCACTTTCCGCACGGTGATGCGGCTCGTGGATGGAACGCGCTTCACAACTCGCAGTGTTTATGGTTCGTGCGGCTCGTCTCTGCGGTGAGCCAATATTCTCCCAAACTGAACGGGGCAGCATGGAGCTCAACGGCATGCATCCAACACTACACCGTAGTAGAAGTAGAAATTACTGTTTACAACATGGCATTTCAGCATTTTTAACAGCGTTCTCGTCTTTTCCGACAGTGCAAGTTATTTATCTTCAAGAATTATTTACAACATGTTGATCACTGTGATCTCTGAGAGATGAATCATACAAATGTCTGTATTTATGAACCTCTGCCATACTAGTTCTTGCCGGTCCACCATGTTTTTCCGCGTCCGTCCGTACGCGTGGTTAGAAATTTTCCGAGGTGCGCGTTGCGGAAATTCTGGGCCATGCGAAGGCACGGTGGAGGGACGTGGTTGTTAAAATGACGCAACTTTTCCACACGGAGCCGTGCGGACCTCGCGGACGCGTCAAGCATAGACCAACCTTAAGGGTGCAATGGGGGCGTGGTCAACTTCCGCACTTGAGTATCGGGACACCCTACACACTTGCACCCATGGCTGGGAACGTGCAGTTGAAGGGTGTGAGAGTGCAAGTGTGAGTATTGTGATTGGGCCATAATAAGTGTAGCGATAAATATAGATGTATATCTATATTTCAATTGTGGTGTAGATTTAGCTTGTTTAGTTGTTTATAATCTTATATTAATTAATCGAGGCACCACCAGTTTTCGTAACTGGACCATTGGATTTAATATCTATATCTTTGCAATGTAATCAGTCTCCAAGTTAACACCACACGTTAATCTAAAGGATGAATTCTTGACAGAATGCCCCGATTATTCTCGAGAATTCCTAGAAATGATCAGGCAGTATTTACGTTTTGTGAGTTTATTACAAGCATCAGTTAAGGCATGGACAAAAGGACCAAACACAGCTTATCGTTTCATGCATGGAATTAAGACAATTGTTAACCCAAAGCTTTATGGCAGTGATATGGAATAACTGTTCTGTAATAAAGTGAAAATTTGGTGACACCAAGATTATAAGAAAATAGGGAATAATTTCTAAAAGGGGGCAAAACAATAGTGTGTGTGTGTGTGTGTGTGTGTGTGTGTGTGTGTGTGTGTGTGTGTGTGTGTGTGTGTGGTAGCATAGAACAGAGGATAAATCTTCAGAGCTAAACATGAATTTGGATTTAAATAAAACACGCCAGAAACTCTGATAATCTGAATTCAATAATCTGGTTTAGCATAACAGTCAGCCAAATGAAACGATGCACATACATTTCTCCTCGTCGCCAGAAGGTGGCCAGAAGCTGAAAACGCCTGGGTCCTGGCTAGTGCCGAGGCCTTAGAAGCGTAGGATATTTGGCCCCCAGTTGGTTGACTAAGTCTGTTGAGTTCAGGAGAATCTCGTTCCCCGGGAGTGGTTTGACTTTCAAGGTTCCGTCACTTCAACTGCACCAAAAATGTGGAATTCAGATCGCTAGTCCAAATTATTCCAAACAAAGTCGAATAAGAAAAAAAACTGTTCCAAATTCGTTTAACTCTTAATATGAAAACTCTTCTCAAGACCATGCAGACTTCCAGTTTCACGTAGAAAGTCCAAACAAACAAACGGATTACTTACGAGTTTTACTGTAACTTTTGAGAGCTAATGGCTTAACAACTTTATGAGCGTCGGGTTATCTGTTGCAGGGCCCAGATGGAAAAGCCCAGCAGAGGTTCTCTTAAAGCATCTTTCTTCTTTGTTCTGCCTCCACAAGGTCCGAACTTCTGGATTTATAAACTTTCTTTTGTCACACCCACATGTATTTCACTCATCAGCCACTTGATGGCACTGTGGCTTTTTCAAATAACCTCTACCTTTCCAACAATGAAAGATCCACGATTACAATTTACCAAAGTTGTTCCAGATGGGCATCAAAGTATTACTTTAAACATGAAAGAACTAAATTATGTCTTAAACTGGACAGTTTTATCATTAGCATGAATGTTAACTGGAGAAACAAAAACTGGCAGATGTTTAACATAAACGAAAAACACAAAACAAGCAGTTAATTTTGTAACTGATAAGATTTTAAACATATACTTGGAACACCTGGAAATTTAATGGTGAGCAAACCTAAAGTCTTCTTTGATTGTAAATAAACAGAAAATACCAGGGTGTTGGTAAAAACTAAATCCTGGAACCCTCTAGAACATACACTGAGAAGGTTTAATGAGCATTCAAACTTTGGGGAAGAGTCAAGTTTTGGCAGGTTGAGATAGAACAGACCCCGTCCTGATATTGTCCTGCGTCTCCACTGGTGCAAAAGAGAAAGATACGTCACTTGGTAAAATTTATGTCCCTGGGGGAAAGGTAAGATGTTACGTCCCCTCCTGAAGGTCTAGGAGGATGAGGGGACTAACACAGGAAAATAGGTGTAGGAGTGTGTGTGTGTGTGTGTGTGTGTGTGTGTGTGTGTGTGTGTGTGTGTGTGTGTGTGTGTGTGTGTGTGTGTGTGTGTGTGTGTGTGTGTGTGTGTGTGTGTGGTAAAGGATGAGGAGGTGAGAGTAAAAAACAAAAGGGTTTATTAACAAAAGGTGTCCGTGTCTGAACAGCAAAATAAGGCTTAATAATAATGGTGAAGAATAAGGTGGAAACTGAAAACAAGCAGACTAACTGCTTATGAAAAAGGCTTTCTGCCAAACTTAAATCACAAACACCTAAACGAAAATATCCCCGGCTTATAAGTCTAATGGGGATAAAAGCTGCCAAAATAAGAAAACTGATGCCTTGTCAGATAAATCCTACAAAAGAGGATAACCAAGCCAAAACTCTATAACAAAACCCTTAGCAAGTACCCTTAAAATGTTTAGCCATAGCATGAGTTGTAAACCGAGCTCAGGAGAATTCCAGACCACCTCTGGACCTCTTTAGGAATAACCTTAAACAGTACCGGAAACGATTTAACATTGGCACAAAGTGTCTATGAGCTCAGGAGAATCACAGGCTAATCCTGGCTCTCCAGACTGTCTGCTTCACTCCTCTTTTAAAGTCTGTCGGCCGCTTGATAGCTGATGAAGGTCAGCTGCTGTCTTCTCCGGCGTGCCTCGCTCCAAGGTCCTGAATTGGCGCTGGGGCGCTGGAGAGTGTAAACAAGCAGGTTAAGGCGCTGTTCCTGGTGCTGAATCCTCGGCAGTGGGGACAAAAGGCTCAGGTTGAAATGAGAGGATGGACCGAGGGGACAAGGGTCGTCACATAAGAGTTAGCCAGATGTGCTGGAAAGGGAATCTTGGAGTTTCATGTTTCCCTTTTTTCCTGCTAAGTGTGAGAGAGAAAAAAAAACTTTGTGAAAATAGTTATGTTCTTCGTGTGAATTCCAATGAATGTAAAAATGTGGATTTCCACTACATAAGGAAAGAGAAAACTATGGGCTAGTGGCAGCTGATCCATAGAGGGCGCTATAGTGCTGCCCCACCAGCTTCACAGGAAGAAGAAGAACAACATGAATCACAAAAGAATCATGAAAATGAAACTAAACTATCTCTACATCATACAGACTATAAGTGCTGTGTATAATCTGCATTTAAGTGTAGTTTTAAAATGTTATTTACACTTTTACACTGAATCATCTTGTGACTTATTTCCTGTTACTTTTGGCTGCAGCAATCTCTACCATAGACCTACGCTAACTGGCACATGGATTTCCCCCCCCCACCCCCCCCCACCCCACCCCCCCACCCCACCCCTCCAATACAAAGAATAGGAGAGCCATTGGGTGCAGGGGTACAGAGCAGACATGTGCAGGAAACCGGCAGGGCAGAGTGTCAGCTCAGGTCAGGACAGAACCGGAAATTCTCCACGGTTCACCGTTCTTTGTTGTTAGTAACTGAGTCCACCTCATGGAGTTTTGTTATTATGAAGAACTGGAAAATGTAAAAACACTCTCCTGCATGTAAAAAAGGGATTTTTTTTTTACTATTAACACGGATTATTACAACCTTAAACCGGCTAAAGTAAGACTGAGTTAATGCTTTTCACTTCATGAAATTAGCTTTGTTTGTTTTTTTTTATGCTGAATTTGTATATAAGCATGTGAATATTAAGCATGTTTTGTATATAAGCATGTGAATATTAAGCATGTTTTTGGAATGCTTTATTAACTCATGGCGACATGGAATGTCGATGTGACCAGTGTTGGGAGTAACGCGGTACAAAAGTAATTAATTACTGTAATGCATTGCTTTTTGCTGTAATGTGGTAATGTAAGGCATTACAGGGAAAGAAAATGGTAATATTTAGTTGGTACAATTGTCAGTAACGCGGTTATTACAATGCATTTTTAAACCTAGAATCAAGATGTAATTCAAATTGCAGGAAGCCTGAAAAAAGATCCAGTATCCACATATATGACGTCATTTATGGACTCAGCTTTGCGGGCATTCTATGAGCAGAGAGGACGCAGCGGTAATGGCTCAAATACTCCAGCTGCGTCCTGCGCGCGGCTGCTGTTATATTCACAAAATCGCTCCACCAAAACAAAGTAATTAGTTTGCGATCGTTTATATCAGCCCATATTCTCTGGTACTTCATGTACTTTTCAGCAGAGTTCATAATCTGTGCCCCGGTGATTTCCGCTCATTGCTGCTGGAGCGCAGCACATATTAAGCTTCTTTTTTTTTTTTGTGTTCGGTAGATCCCTTTGGCTGATTAGTTAGAAAGTAGGAAATCTAGGGAACACTTTTTTCTGTAAGACGGAGAAAACATGCAGCATGCAGGAAGGTTAGAGAGAGAAAGGGCAGGAAATTATTCAAATAAAATCAAGAAAACAAAACAAAGTGCTTAAAAAGATTAAAAGCAGGTAGATTTATCCCCAATACAGATTTTTACCAGTGAAAAGCAATAATATATAAGCATTTAATATTTATACATGTGATAGAATCAGATCACCCCAGAAGTCAGTCCCACATTCAGGGCCGTATCAAGGCATTTGGGGACCAAGGCAAATATAGGCTTGGAGCCCCCACCACCTCACTCCCTGCTCAATTAATATAAGATGGCAGCGTGCTGAGAGTACAGATTGTTGTTGCTTTTATTTAACAAACAATCATTTTAAAGCACTGTTATTATATCTGACTGTTTTTAACAGCAATCCTAGCTCAGACACCACATCTCTTTCCACATATATGTCATGAGCTCACTGAGCGTCAGATTACCAGATTCATATTGAAGTTGTTTTGGTGAAAGTAACTTAAAGTAATGCAAAAGTAGTGTAACGCCTTCCATTTTAAAATCAGTAATTTTGTAATGTAATGAATTACTTTAAAATGAGGGTAACAAGTAAATAATGCATTACAGTTTTGAAGTAACTTGCCCAACACTGGGTGTGACTCATGGTGATTTGGCATTCCCTGGTGGTGATATGTGGATAGCGCATCTGAAATCAGCCCAGTCATCCCAGTTGCAAATTTTAGATTTAATTATTATAATTATGAGCAAAAGGGCTATTTTTAATACATTCATAATGTGAACACTTTTCTTATATGTGTTTCTCCAGAAAACCTTTCATTTTTGAATAAAAATATGATGAAATATTGATTAAATAAATATTTATGTTTTTGACACATTTTATTTAAACACATTAGAGACTAATGTTTAGTGAGTATTTTTATATATTCTTGCTGCTTGATTTTTTCTGTTGGTTTAAAAAAACAGGAATGTGACTCGAAGTTACAAATATTTTAAAGATTTATTATAATTTTTTTTTTCAAATATACAATCATTTTTAAAATGTATCTTCCCATGTTAAGAAACATGTTAGTAGTAGAAATGTATTATAAAACCTTGTTATTCATATGCACCTTCTCATAACAGGTCATGCAAATCTCAGCTGGCATGCTCTTTTCGACACATCTGTTAAATTGCACCCCACAAAACAAAAATTCACCAGCCGCCACTGGCTGCCAACTCTCACACGCTCTCAGACCACACATCTTATATCTCACGCTGAAGAATCAAACACCCCCATCCGCTGTCACGTTAGGAAACGTTCCGCATACACACACACACACACGGTGTCACGCATTGAAAGGTTCAAAAGTTGGCAGCCCTGCACACACACATACACACACCAAAACACAATATATATATATATATATATATATATATATATATATATATATATATATATATATATATATATATATATATATATGAAAAAGAAGGGACAAAAGTGGATCTGCTGCACCAGCCAGCTGCATTCATCCAATCAAACTTTTCACTGTTGGTCTATAGTTAACTTTTTTTTGCACCCAAAACTAATTATATTTCCTCTGGACTTGATGTTGATTTGAATTAGTCTTGTGCCATGTGGCCACTGTGGTCTGTTGATTTAGATGTTGCTGAGAAGCCAAGCTGGGACAAATACAAAGAAAATTGCTGCATAAGAAAATTACAGATTTGAGATTTAACAAATGCTGCATCATCACATTTTGATTACAAGGCCAAAAGTAACTTAATCGCACATTTTTAGGACTCCATCAAGGAAATTATAATTTACAAAGTGACAATATTACAGGAACTCAGCAAGTAGTTATGCAAATCGGCTCATCAACCTGGATGATCCTCACTCATCACCAAGTGGCGAGTGTGTGTTTGTGTGTCACACAGACGGCGTCGTGGATCATCACTTCATGTCTGCTGTTTTGCTGATGAATTAGTCATTTTGTAGGCAGAGTGAGAGCAGCTGATGTCAAGTGTATACGAGGGGATGGAGAGCGCTGACGCTGAGAGCTTCTCCAGCGCTGATGCACGAATTCAATCACGGGCGCTAGCTGCATCTGATCGCAACGTGTCAAAGGAAACATCAGGGTGTGTGTAAAAGTGTTTGTGCGTGTGTGTGTGTGATTACATTTGATTATGAATCAGCCAACCAATGAGTCTGGGTGTGGGAGTCTGCAATTTTCTTACACAGCTGATAGAGAGAAACAACTTAGTGATTCAGGGTTTTTTCATACAAAATTCCAAATTCAGATGATTCTGATTAAAAATTAGATCAGCATTGATGCTGGAATAACAAAATCTATTCAGTTTGAGAATTTTAAAATAAATTCTTATTTTTTAAGCCCTTTTACAGCAGTTCCACACAGACAGGTTCAGTTTGTTTTACATTTGATTTGATTACAGCAGCGGATCAGATTTAATACATCAAAACGCACAGAGACATGCAGGAGAGGCAGCAGCTTTGATGTCCTCTGGCTGATTGTGTAGTTTCTCTCCTGCACCTGGAAGTAATCATCCATCTTTGTTCTGCTCCTCTCATCAGTTACTCATCTCCTAAAGCTCATAAAGTTTCTAATGTCTAAGGCGCCATAACATGCCATTACCAAACCCCAGATTGGGCCACGTTGTGTTCAATGACAGCTAGGAGATATATAAGAGATTTGTTTTTGTAATCTAAGTAATAAATACTGAATCAGCTGACCACAAAGTGAAATGAAACACACCTTTAGATCTGGGGCCTCATTTATCAAACGTTTGTAGAAACTGTCCTATATTTCCTCCTACGACCAACATTTAGAATGTGTGTACGAACAGTCAAAAAACTGATTTATGAAACATGTGATGGCCTCTCCTACGCACGTTCCTCTGCAAATGTCTAATATTAAACCCCCTGTGTGTACCCAGGTGCTTGTGTCCGTTTGCCATCAATTACATACAGAAATGCCTTCAATTAGCTGTATTTGGTCATGCTACATCCTCAGGATGTGAGGAGATTCCCCGTTTTTTTCCCGAAAAAAATAAGAAAAACGTTATTGACAGTGAGATCGAAACACTGGCAGCAAAAGAACCAGACATGTTGCAGAGGTTATAAACGTGGTTGGGACAGATGAGAGGTTCCTGTCAGAAAAAAATAAAAAATGAATATGATAAATCGTAGAGTAACGGCTTGTTATGGAGCCGTTCTGTGTGGAGTTAGTTTTGTATGGAAATGTTGTCTGAGAGCGCAGCCTCAGCCTCTTCTGAGCTGTCACTCACTTTGGTTGCGTGTATGATCGGGGAGCAGAGGAGGTTCTGGGTAGAGCCCTGCACGGGCCTAAAATCTGAGCCCGTGTCCGGCCCGGCCCAAGGGGGTGGAGCCCCAGCCCGACCCGGTCCGAAAAGGTTTTCAGGATTCTCTGTTCCGACCCGAGCCCGACTTTTTTTAACCAACTAAATGAAAACAAAGTGCGTCAATCCTGACCAATGTGTTAAAAGACGTGCAGGATCCGATCAATTTGTTTTTCCCACATTTACTGTCACAGAGATAACGGCGCACTGGCTCTGGTGGTAATCAAGTTACATTTGATTTCTTTCCAACAATTTTCACAAGAAAACAAAACAGTCAAAAGCAGGGCTTGTGTTGTGTTGACCGGATAGTTCCCGTATTTGACGGTTTATTTTGACGGAGAAAGAATAGAAAGAATTACCCCGACGCATGCAGCCGAACTGACATTTTATTCGTTTCGCACATCGCAGATGTAGCTAAATCACCCAAGAAAAGATTCCCATCTGAACATCTGAGCTGGACACTGCTCAGCGCAGCTCGCTGTCAGCGCATATGTGCACAGCGAGCTGAAGTTGTGGAGATTGGCTTGGAGCGCGTTGCAGAACCAGAGCGCATGCGGGAAGGTTCCTCCCACTGAAGCGAGTGTTTTCCAAACCCGGTCTCTCAGAGAGACTTGTCACTTAGAAAATGTTCCTGATTATGAAACTTTGGCTGAATAGTGCTTGATCCTGTCTCCAATGTGGCGACACATCCAGGAGCCTGTCTGAGGAGAAGCCCAGAATCTCACATCTTCAGCTCAGAATGCGCCGATATGATTACGCACAAGCGTGACCCGTCAACCCGGTCTCACAGTAAGACTGGGTTGGGCCTGTTCAGGTTCAGACAATCTTTACATAGAATTGACTTACAGATATAAAATTTATTCAGTAAAATATAAAGCATTTTATTTAAATATCCATTCATTATTTTACAAGCACAGAGAGCCGCATCAGATTCAGATCAGCGGGAAGATTCCTCCGACTGAATTCAGTCGGAGGAATCTTCCCGCATGTGCTCTGGTTCTGCGACGCGCTCCAAGCCCCTCTCCACATCTTCAGCTCGCTGTGTACCTTATGTAGTACACGCTGACAGCGAGCTGCGCTGAGCGGTGTCCAGCTCAGATGTTCAGATGGGAATCTTTTCTTGAGTGATTTAGCTACATCTGCGATTTGCGTAGAATAAAATGTCAGTTCGTCTGCATGCGTCGGGGTAATTCTTTCTATTCATTCTCCGTCAAAAGAAACGGTCAAATACGGGAACTGTCCGGTCAACACAAGCTCTGCTTTTAACTGTTTTGTTTTCTTGTGAAAATTGTTGGAAAGAGATCAAATTTAACTTGATTAACACCAGAGCCAGTGCGCCGTTATCTCCGTCACTGTAAATGAGGGAAAAACAAATTGATCGGATCCTTTTCTGACCTTCCCCACCTACAAAGTTTAATTACAACAATCAAACGTGACAGAGCCTGGATTTGTATTCTGAACAGTCTAAACATGTTTTAAAAAGAAACGTATGACAAAAGTGGCACCTGCTCAGTAAAACCACCAACAGGGTGAAAAATATCAAAATATTGTAGGCAGAGACGGGCTACAACTTCTGGATCCATTTTATATAAATCGTTTTATTGATTATCTTTTTATGAAAGATAACTTTGACGTACACAAGCGACCGGTACTGGTTGCTGTCACCTGTTGTGATTGGTTAAAGCAGCTCTGCTGTCTGAGGGTAGGCCCCGCCCACAACGCCGTGGCTGCTGTGGCTCCCAGTGTTTTCTTTACTGCGGGAAATGGGTAATAATGGTTCTTTGATGGGAACAGGTTGCCGACCCCTGGTTTAAGTGTTTCAATTTTTTTTACGAATTCCATTAAAAATAAAGGCGCCCGGCCCGGCCCGTGTCCGAGGTAATTACCCAGTTGTTGGCCCGAAGCCCGGCCCCAGGGCCTAGGGCTTCAGTGCAGGGCTCTATTCTGGGGGGTTCTTGTAGTTGTAAAATAAAATATGAACTGAGAGCGGATTCATGAGGTTTGTTTGTCGCGCCACAAAGGATCCCAAATCCGAGCATAGCAGAAGGATTTCCTTTGAGATCAGAGCACTCACGGAGAATGTGTTCCCTCCAGAGAGCACGCTCTGTTAAATCCTCCAATAACACGATCAGCCATGATATAACGTCAGATTCACATTGGTCACATGTGTCTTTTATTGGTTTTAGCACCAATTATGCAAAAATGCAGTTTTTCCACTGGCAATATTATAAACTGGATAAATAAAATCTGTGGATGAAAAACACATTTGGATGACTGAGACATTTGGTAATGTGCTTCTCTGTTCTGCCACCAAATGCTGTGCGTGCGTACGATCAGATTTTCTTAAATTCAGGAAGGTTTCTATGCACAAGTACAAAACGATAAATACCACACAATGCATATAATTGTTCCTACGCCCGAAATACGCACAGATCTGTGCGTAAGTACGTTTGATAAATGAGGCCCCAGGACTTTTCTGTCTTCCCTGAGTTGCTTTAATATTTCAAAGTTTAAATTAGAGAAAACAAGAAGGGCCTCTCAAGACGAGCTCCAGCTGCTGAGATCGTTTGTCTCTGTTTGACTAATTAACATGAGCAGTTTATCTCTTGATGCATATTGATTTTATATGTGAGAAATGTGGCTGAAATAATAATACTAATGATAATGGGCTGCCATGTTTTTTCTAAATAAATCTGCACCATAGGAATCACAGGAGGGCTCCATGTTCACAGTGATTAGAAAACCAAACTCAATCATTTCAGCAATGATGAGCTGACATTTGCTACATCATTTGTTAATTATCTTTCTTGATTTTTATTCACTTAATTTTGCTAATTAATTTTCCACTTTAAGTCTGCAAAATCTCAAGAACTTCTGTGTTTTCCCCTCTTTTTTTCTGTCCTGTCCCTGGTGAGGATCCAATCAAAAATCATCCATCCATCCGTTTTTTGAACCTGCTTTGTCCACGCAGGGTCGCGGGGGGGACTGTGGGAGGGAGCCGGAGAACCCACGCATGCACAGGGAGAACATGCAAACTCCATGTGGAAAGATTCCAGGCCGGGAAGCAAACCCAGGACCTTCTTGCTACAAGGCAACAGCTCCAACCACTGCGCCACTGTGCAGCCCCCAATCAAAATCACTTCACATTTACAGTCCCAATCAATGCTCTAAGTCAGGGATTCCCAAAGTGTGGTGCGCGCACCCCTGGGGGTGCGTGAGCTGCCGCTAGGGGGTGCGCGTGGTGAAAAGTGTAATGGCTGCCGAGCTCAGAGAAGTCTGTCATATGTCACCATTAGCGTAGCCAGAAACTCATTTGTGGGTGGGCCTAAGAAAACGTAAGTGGGCCCAATAAATGTAATTGAAAACAAGTATATTTTTGCACGCGTGTCCTCCGCATGTGCCCTAGCTTCATAATAACAATGCGCCGAGCTTCAGCACTCTGGCCTGCGCATGCCGATATGGTACGTATTTGATCATTTTTAACGGTGTTGGAGAAATCTGAAGGTGGCGAGTCATTCTGGCAGATTGTATTTAACACCTGTCTCATGATGGTGTTCTGACACTGTAAACCTCACACACAGAACATTGTGGATGTAACAAAATAAATCAAGAAATTATTCTCTTAACAGCACACTGAAGATCTGAAGTTCAGAGCGCGTCTGTCAGTCAGACGCGTTCCAGCGGAACCACGGCTCACGGGTGCACATGTAAGCACATCTGGGCTGGGCAGAAGTAATTTTACGACATTGGTTTAAATAGCGCCAAATAACCAGACACGGTGACTGGAGCGGCTCATGGAGCTGTGCCGCGCGCGCGCACACACACACACACACACACAAACTCCGGCGCTGTGCCGTCAGACTGAATGCAGAGATGAGCGCTGCCTCCTCTGTGATAAAAACTTTTAAGAGGTTTTATAACAACATTTTTCCTTCAAGGTCAAATTAAGATATTAGCTTCTATTTTGGGATGACGTATTATCGGGTCCGCTCCAGCCAGTGACTCCGAACCTGACTACAGCTCATGTTACTGCAGCATTTGTTATTCCAGTCCGCTTGGCAGCGGATCACAGATTCAGCCACACCATAAAACAGCAATAAGTCGGTCTGAGGCAAAAGTGAACCTCATGGTTTTTCCATCTTTTCCCCTATAGACATTTGATTACGCACAAGTAGGTGATCAGTTCAGGTTTACGCAGAGCAGAAGGAAGGAGAGAGCTCTGGCCGCACGGGTTAAACGTTCCTACTTTAAGAAAACCGTTAAATTGCATTTTTTTTAATGTGCTACCTGGGCACTCTAAATGTTTATTTAAAATTAAATCAAAGGAAATTGTAATGGTATTGAATGCTTATTAATTACTATTTAAAAAATGAAAGTGATGGGGAAAAAGGTTGATCATATTTTTTTAACCCTGTCTGTTTAGCTTGACGTCTGATATATATATATATATATATATATAGCCATGCCCTGATGTGGGGCTGGGGGGTGCATCGACATGGTCGGGACATAGAAGGGGGTGTGCGGCTAAATAAGTTTGGGAACCACTGCTCTAAGTAGGCAGCAGTAGATGGATCACTGAGGGCTGGTTTGAATATCACTGGGCATTTGAAACAATTCCTGTTTGATTGTGTAGTTTTGTAATTCACCAAATTTCACTTTTCAAAAAAAATAAAAAAAAAGGATTTAAAAGTTAACAAAACGTAAGAGTTTGTTGGGATGGGGTGGGGAACCCTGGTCCATCAAGGGCTGCAACGCAGCATATTTTAGTTTCAACTCTGCTTCAACACACCTGATTTCAATCAGCAGGTGATTAACAGGCGTCTACAGAGCCTGATGAGCTGCTGCACAGGTGTATCAACAACTTAATCAGAAGTGTTGGAGCAAAGACATGCAGGTAACCAGACCTCGAGGACCAGGGTTCCCCACACCTGCAACAGATGATGACATGAAGAATTATTAAACTTTTATCTGGAAAAACTAAATGTGACTCTCACTTATGGCTGCACAATACATTGCATTACTAAAATTGGTTGAAGCAAAAATAAAATGCCCCGCAACAAGAACTACTAAATCAAGTATTGTGTATGACCACCAGGGGCGGATTTAGGACTGAAGAAGATCCGGAGCTTAACACACACACACGCGCGCACACACACTTACACACACACACACGTGACACGCACTAGTCAACATCATATATATTTGTCTTGTACCACATAATTTTTAATCTGAAGCTACATATTAAGCATATTCAGGGCAGAGTATTGTTCCTGTTAGTGTTTAGTGTGAGATGATAGTAAATATTCCCGTTCTTTCTCCAACAACTTTACCTGATAGTAAGCTAACTTTAGGCAAACCAGCAGCACAACAAATATTTTCAAATAAGACTCACAAACCTGAGTCAACACCAGTCTCATCAAAGCTGGGGTTCTGTCGCGGTACTTTTTGTCTAAAAAACATCCTTATGTCCATCTTCACACATGCGTTTCAGGCAGAGAGTGTAGAAGAAGTCGGCTGCTGAAGGGCTTCTTCTTCAGTGGTGGAGGCTCAGGCAGGCTGTATACAAACTACTGCCAGCTGCTCCCTCTCTGTTGGACTTTGGTACTGCATGTTACTTCCACGTTTGAGATCCGGAGCTTTTCATAAAACATTCGGGGCTTGAGCCCAAGTAGCCGGGCCTAACACCGCCCCTGATGACCACCATGATTTTCAAGGACAAGTGATGGCAGCATCCTTCAGTATAGATCAGTACAATGTTGAGTTCATGATACATCAATGAAATGCAGTTCCTAAACACCAGCAGCCCCACATGAGGAAACCGCCACCACCATGATTCACTGTAGGCACCATGCATTTCTCTGAAATCCTCACCTTTACAACGCCATACAGTTTTGAAATCATTAATACAAAAAATGGTGTTCTTTGTCTCATCTCTCCAGAATGCAGAGTCAGAGGCGCCGTAAAGGAAGGAAAGGTTAGCACGATTCTATGGACCCAGGGGGCCCAAAAAGTTTCAAACTTGAATTTAAAAAAAGGTTTATAATCACATGTACTTTACTTTGCAGTATTTTTTCGAATTTAAGACATTAAACAGACAATTGTTTTGTCTTAATGAAATGTGTATTTATTCAGAGGTCTCTACTTTACTTTGACAAATTAATTTGAAACCACCCCCCTCGTATCTGTATAAAATGGTACAGTTCTCCTGGCCAAATAGTGCAGTGAGTTGTGTTGCAGCCAGGCGCAAGCTCGCCCAGCATTCAGACAGCAGAAAGGCTGCAGCAATTATGTCTTGAAAACCAAAGTCTGGGTCCCAGAAAAGGAGAAAAAGAAAGGAGAATGGAAAGGAAGAAGAGAGGGTGTAATGTCAGTTTTTCTCAAAGAAAGGTGGGTTTAGTCAGTGAAAGGTTAAATTCAACCTGTTTACGAACTTTGATATCCACAATGAGACTTGAGAGGAACTATGTTTCAAGTAATTATGGTAAATGGGTAGTCATCGTCCTTGTCCCAACCAGAATCAGCAGTTTATGATTGTCAGCAGGTGTCCCCTCACAACTCAATGAACCTCAAGAAGCTGAGCATGGTAGCATGTTAGCTAGCAGCATAGGGGGTCTGTGGGAATCACCGTCTCTTTTCTCTATCAGTACTATTACAAAGGAATATTAAAAGGGTTTTTTTTGGCAACACATTGTTTTTCCACATAAATTATATAAAATTAGTAAGAATGCATATATTGTTTTGGATGCTGGGCAAGTTGAAGCATTGTTATTTAGTCTGTTAATGTTACAGAGATTACTGTGAAGCGTCTTTTTGATGGCACCACACAAGGGGAAAAAATACATTCTACTAAATACCTTGAAATGAACTATGGGAGGTTTTACAAGGTGTAATTGGCAGAGGTGTGCGTCATGGTTTTAGGAATAAATTTGACCCACTTACATGAGAAACTCAGGAGACCAAGAAATGGAGTAATTACAAAAATGTTTATTTTCAGGAACTAAAAGGCTGGTTAGTAATACGCTGGGTTCTGGATCTGGAGGTTAGACCACTGGAGTGAAGGATACAGGAAGTTATGAGCGGAACGAGAGGGAATATAGAATAACAGTTGGAGACTTATTACTGAGAGGAGAATGAAGGTAGTTGCTGGAGAGGTGAGCAAGGCCAGGGCCGTAGACCTGTGAGTAGGACTGATCGGGAGCAGGGACTGGAGCAGCTCAGGTGAGTAACAGGTACCAGGAGAATGATGATAATAAAAGCTGAGATGGCTTATGGTGTAACGTTGGAGGGTGAACAGGAAACGCACGGGAGGATGTCCGAACAGGAGGAGATCCAAAAGCCAGGGAGATAAGCAGCTATGGTTCTGGAGAAGGGGAAGAAAGCAGTCGAGGCGGTTCTGAAGGGCTGAAAGAGTCAACTTGGCTCGGGATCAGGAATCCTATGGAAATAAATGAAGCCAGGTCAGGAACAGGCAAGGTTTTCAGGTTAGATATTCAGAACTGGTTCAGGTGGCTGGATGTTACCACAAAGGCAAACAATCTGACAGTGAGTGGCTGGTTCCCTGACTCCTTTATTCCTCCCGTCTTGATTAGCTGATCAACTGCAGGTGAGAGAGGTGACTGCTGCAGAGCTCATTAGCTGGTAGGTATACACCTGACCGTCTCCATAAGCTGTCCAACAACCTGTGGATGAAAGAACACCTCCCACAGCCCTGGAACCTGACAGTGTGACCAGGAGGGCGGAGCCCCAGCACTCTCTATGGATGAGCCGCCATGGGGCCCCAACTTGATATTTTTCCATGGGGCCCAAAATCTCTGGCAGCCCTCCTCTACAGCGTCCCAGTAGTCTTCATCTCTTTCAGCACGGGCCCTAGCAAATCCTAGGTGTGCTTTTTGTGCATGGGCTTTAGGAGAGGCTTCCTTTGTGGACGATACCCATGCATGCCATTCCTCTGCAGTGTGTGCTGTATATTGTCACGGGTAACGATCACTCCAGTTTGGCTTTCTACTGCTTTAACTAACTGCAGTGAACTTACATGATGTTTTTCTTTAAACCCTTCTCATCAGAAGACGCTTCTGTAGAGATGTTAACTTCCATAGACGGCCTGGACGTCTCTGTAGGATGGTTGCACTTCCATCTTTCTTATTTTTGGATTACTTTTGCTACAGTATTTTGACTAGGGCTGGGGCGATTATCAATAAATCAATTAATCTTACGATAGATGAAAATGAACTCAATAATTTTCCCAGGCTTTATATATCGGTCTTTGTCAGACACGTGACCTTGTCAACAAAAACCTGTAGCACCTTTTTAGGTGTATGATTTGCGCTTCTAGGGGAAGCCACAACAAAAGTTGAAGCAGAAAAAGAGTCAAAAGGATGGATAAAATGAACAAGGATGAACACATCCCTTACAGGAATAAAATTGTAAAGAAGGCTACAAATCTGTATTTTCAGAAATTGTCTACAATCAATAACGTAGATCCCTACGACCTCAAAGGAAACGAACAAAACTCAGACGTTTCATTACTGCCAAAAATATATCACTTGACTAAGATAAATAAATGTTTAATTGTTGCATTTTAAAGGGTGTACTTGCGTTATTATTAAAGATGTTCTGATTACATTTTATTGCTCCCGATCCAATTCCGAGTCATTTGATTTTGAGTATCTGCCGATACCGAGTGTCATGACTGAGGGAAGTTTCCTGACCCAAGACATGCAGAATTCACACTAGGAGACGTAGGTAGGAAAAAAAATAACTGTTTTACTTTAAGGAGAACTAAAGGTGCACCGCCAGGCGTGACGGTGATGCTGAGCACAGCTCCGGAGCTGGGTTGTGGGGGCTGAAATCCAGAGCTTGGGAGGGTAGCCAGGACTGGGGTGAGCAACGTCAGCGTGAATCCAAAATCCAAGGGAGGTGAGCGGTGGGAGAGCGGGTCGGTTCGGGTGAGGAGGGAGATCAGGCTTGGAGATGAAAACCAGGTTATTGCAGGAAAGGTTCGTGGTGATAAATCCTGATGAAGGGAAGGCAGAGGTCATCAAAAACAACAACGACAGACAAATATAAGGCAAGACTAAAGCTGTAGTTTAACTGTAGTGGCAAGAGCTACCCAAGGTCAGTGATCTTCCGGCGAGGTGAAGTGATCTCCAGCTCCTTATAAACACATGTAGTTGATGAGGGAAATCACCGCAGCTGGCCGCTCTCCAGAGCTGCCCACCTGCAACGACTTAAGGTGATTAGAGGAATATGCAGACTCACCCCAGATCCTGACACCGAGTCCCGATCCGATACGTTTCAGAAAAGCATTAAAATAAGAAGAGAGGGGGTGAATCAAGAAAGTATTAAAATAAGAAGAAAACATCCAAATTGTCCTTTAATTTTCACTTTCATTTTTTTGGAAGTACACCGATTAAAAACTTGTTAATATTGTGAATATACTTAAAAGTAGCAGCGTTGCTCTTATTTCAAGTTGTTTGCTCCTTCAATATGCAGCTGTGAGCCGTGCTGACACCATGTGTTCACGTGACGGAGCAGGCAGGCGAAGCCTTCGGCAGGCAGGATAACTTTTCTCTGCATAACACCTGTTTAACACCGTGCAGCTCCAGAAGCAGGGTGTGGGGCATATTATGCACTGGTGCTGGAGAAGAACTAGAAACCCCAATGTTTTGCAGTCTGTCAGCAATTTGTTTATTAGCATAACTTTCTCTGTTGGCTGGCTCCGCATTTTTTTCTGATTTCACTGTAAACTGTGACTGTTACAGGTAAACTGGGGATAAATGGAGACCGGTGATTTGCTTTGTTGATGCCCGAAGGGAAAAGCCGACAGCAAAAGTAGCTTTTGTGAAGGCAGCGAATTGTGGAGCTGTGTCCAGCACGTTGATTGCCCATTTTGCACACATTACAAGTGTATGTAGCTCTACCTTTGCTGTCCGATTTAAATACCACCAAGCTGCAGATATTTTAGCTCTCCTGAGGAGACACATTAGTTCTGTGTTAGCAGGCTTGTGTTGTTTTCGTACAATAAATAAATATTGATTATGTAAAGGGACTTATTGAAAAATTAAGCCTTTTTTATTCAATTTGAAATGCTCTATGTAACGGAATAGAGTGATGTAACTATCTAGAGTTGTATTTTAATACACTGTAAGTAGATCACTTGTTATAATCAGAAGATAGGCTGTTTTTATCATCAGGGAGTTTAATTAAACACTCTGTATTGACTTTGAGACAAGAAAAGAGAGAGAGTTGGGATCGTTTGAGAATCTTTAATTTCTTAATTATAAATTCTTAACAATCTACCAGGACTAACTCTGTGATGGATGAAAATGGATTTGGATGTTGTGTTGGTGCGTGTGTGTGTGTGTGTGTGTGTGTGGTTGGTTCAGACTCCTTAGGCTGACGTCATTGAATCTGGTCGTCTTTGTTATGACTAGATATCACGAGGCTTATAAAGTGATGACATGAGCTGCTATTTTGCCGTGTACGTACCCAGTGGGGGGCCTCCCAGGTAGATCAGGAAATGCCAGGTCCAAGAACCTCGGATGTGTACTGGAGCTGTTCGGAGCAGCGGTCGCAGCACGTCAAAGCCCGTCTGAAGGGTCGACCCCGGTACCAATCGGCAGCGTCAGCAGGTGCTCTTATTTTGAAAGGATGTCGTCTGGTTGTTAAACGATGAAAATCTCCAACTTCACAGTTCTTAGTTTAAAGAAGAAAACACATCTGGCCAGGCTGTGCTTTTCTTTGGGATGACGGTGAATAGAACTGAAGTCAAAATGGAACTGAGCTTAAAATGGTGTTGCCTTGTTTTATATCTCTGAATTGTTGATAAGTTTTAGTAAAGCGGATTGGACACTTTAAGTCAACAAGCCAGATTATCCTGCGGCAGCCGAAAGCTCTGATTGGTTGGAACAATGTGTCATGCGTTTCTATGGAGATGAGGATCAGTCTGTCTGTGCAATAGTCCTGTTTTCATTAAACACATAAATCATGACATCTTTATTCCACAGATCATTCACTTGATTATTATTGATCAACATGTGTTTTGCTTAATTTTTTTAATCACAAATAAAGTACTTTGATTAAGTAAAAGTGTTCTTCTTCTCCTTCGGACTCTTCTCCTGGAATGTAAACAGTCTGAGGAACACCCGACCTTGGCTTTTATACACGGGTGTTACTGTGTACAGGGGCAGCTGTGTGGAGCTGAAAATTCCGAACTTCATAACCTTACATATCCCCCCTTTTCAAGGTCAATGTGGTCCTTCAAGAGACCACTTGGTCGTTGAACAAACCCAAGTTATGAAGAATCTTGACAACAGAACAGGATGCGATCCCAAGGGAACAGCCATCTGTGGTGAGGTACGAACCCCACGCCGGAGAACAGTCTCGCATACTCTTCAGGAAGAACACAAGTCAGCAGGTTATTAATTATTCCCCATGGAAGCCATAAACGAAGCAACAGCAACTTTATATCCTCACGGGCAAGAAAGCAAAGCAGGAGCAAATCTTGAACGTATCCACGAATAAGGTAGTATTCCAATTAAAAATCGATTGTTGTATCCGCAGGCAGGGTAATCTTCCAAATAAAAATCGAACTTTGAAAGAGTACTTATCGTAATCCACAAAAAGGGAAGAGCAGTTGACAGTAATCCCAACGAATGAGGTGTCCCAGCAGCCATGCCGGAACCACAGTCGTCCAAGGTCAACGAGCCGGAGCACCCTCAGGAGTAGTCGATGCAGATGACGAGTCACGGATCCACCCCCAGGAAGCAGGATCCTCACAAGCTCAGCAGAGGAGAGAGAGCACAGTGTAGGCACTTCAATGTAGACACGACAAAAGTGCATTTCATGTCATCAAAGAAATAAAAAATAATAAAAACCTAACTCTATGAGTGCCTTTTGTACCATGTGTTAGTTTTAAGTGTAATTACCCATTAAGTGAAGAAATGGATGCAACCCTGTCTGTGTTAGATGCAAAAAGGGATGATGCGAGAAGCAGAAAAATGAAAGGAACCCTAACTGGTATCAGTGAATCCTCACTGTAAATACACGCTGTCAGGACAGGGGCAAAATTGGTTATAGCCCTGTAGGATAAATCAAAGAACTGATAATCACAAATAGAGCTGAAACGATTCCTCGAGTACCTTGAATAATTCGAGTACAAAAAATCCTCGAGTCAAATTCTCTGCCTCGAGGATTCGTTTAATTCATATTTAATTAATTCATGGCTTTGCAATCGCCCGGGGTCATGTTTCACCCGGACCGAAATAAGTGACGCACATGCCCACTGGACTGCGAGTAGCGAATATAACTTAACTTTCTCTTAAGCCATCGCGGACAACGTAGACCCCGGTGGAGGGCGAAAAAGACAGAAAATGTCAAAGTTATGGGACCATTTTTCACGTCGTAAGGCAGAAAACGTAGTCCAGTATAAATACTGTAAAATGGATTTAGCCTACCACAACACCACATCCTCCGTGCTGCAGCACCTGTAAATGTCACGTCTGCAAGTGGACTCGGAGCCTCTACAAGATAATGAATGCATTTTAGCCTGTTTTTCTATATATTCTGCGGACTCTGCGACTTTTTCGTTTGTAGCACTCAGTTTCAGCTCACACCGTACGTTTGGTAGCAACACGTCGGACTTAAAATGTGCTAAAAAATAGCAGTTTTTACACAACACGTCGGATTTTTTATTGTGTTATTGATGTCTGTTGTCCCTCGGGGTTTCCGCAGGAGGACACGGGTATTTATGAGTGGCGGAGGAAAACGAAAGAAAGTAAATACATGTTTTGTGATCAGTATAATTTGACATAACCACAGCAAACATGCTTTTGGCAATCCTTGTTAGTGTGAGAAAAAAAAGTGTGGAAATTAAAACGGACGTGTGTTAATAGGGAAACAGCCGGCGAGCTGTTTGCGCCGTGAGCGGTTCTGGTTCTGTTTGGGCCGCAGCCGCTCGCAGCGTTATCCTCCTAGTTTTTGTCTGGCTTGCAGGCTAGCAGATTCTCACACGAGGGGAAAATCGGCTCAGGTTGTTTACTTATTTTTTGCACAGGCATTTGTTTACTCTGAAGTAAAGTTGAGGTGCTGAAGTTATGCAAACTAATTTTGAATAAAACTTGAAGAATAACTGGCAATTGCTTGCTCATTTTAAGAGGTCTTTCATAATTATAACATGCTATTTTTATATCAAATCAAATCACTTTTATTGTCACGTCACATGTGCAGGTACACTGGTACAGTACATGCGAGTGAAATTCTTGTGTGCGAGCTTCACAGCAACAGAGTTGTGCAAAAATACAGTAATGTAAAAACAAGTAAAATATAAAAATGGCTAATCTAAGTATACAAATGAATAAAGTAAACAATAAGATAAGAGATATAAAATGTACAGAGGTTGGTATGTGCAAAACAGTGGCATTAATTTACAGTATGGAGCGTGTAATGTTGGAACTTGGTGGAGCTCGCAACGAGGCAGCCATACTCGGCGCCATCTTGGCTCATCAATATATGATATAATGGTTTACAAACACAAAAGGGTAATTTATTAGAGTACTCGATTACAAAAATATTCGATAGCTGCAGCCCTAATCACAAACATAATATTCACTGTTAAAATCAACTGGTCAAAGGTAGTATAAAAAACAGAAATGTAAATCAGTACTAAAATGTAAATCAGTGGTTAGTAATCATGTTCATGTTAATGTACCCCTAAGGAATGGTGATTAGTAAAGAAAAAAAAATCAAAGTTTTGGACTACAGTACTATGTGTCCTAACCCACTCACTGTTACCTGGCCGTGTACCTGACTCCAGGAGCCCACAGCACGTCCGTCTCAACACACCTTAAGTCTGCACGTGACATATAACAGGAAAGACAACCATGTACACTCACAAACAAACAAATTTGTGTAATCAGAGATAGAAATCTGTGGAACCAACGAGACGTATTTATCACCCCCCTTTTGAAGTTGGTGGATTGTTGTTGTCGGTATCGGCCAAATCTGTGGGACCCTTGTGCAGTTTGATATGGTCCCTGTGTACCCATTTGTAGACGGGCGCCTTGTTTTTGTCGGCGATCTTGATCTGATACACGACCGGAGAGATCTTATCTGTAATCAGGTATGGACCCGACCATTTGGGCAAAAGTTTCTTAGCCAGCTTCCCCGAGGTCGCATTATTGTTACCTGTTTTGGGAGCGAAAATTTAGTACCAGGCCTGATCACCTACATCGAGTTCGGAATGTGAGGCTTTCTTATCGTAATAAGTTTTTCTGCCTTCAGCTGACTTTTCCAGAGATGCCTGTGCGAACGAGAATGCTGCAAGCAGGTGAGTTCTCAGGTCCTGCAAGTATTGGCCGCTCGTACAAGAAGGGGCTGTGTTGGACCGAACCGGTCGTTGATACAGCAGGTGAAGCGGCAGGGTCATTTGTCGGCCCGTCATCATTTCAAACGGGGAGACACCTGTAGACTCATGGGGGGTAGCCCGTATGGCCATGAGGACCAACGGAAGTTTCACATCCCAATCTCGGTGGTTAGCTTTCACGTACTTTTTTAGCATGCTGATAACCGTGCGGTTCACCCTTTCGACCTGTCCAGAGGACTGGGGCCGGTGGCTAATGTGGAACTTAGCCTTGACACCCAACAGTTCCCAAAGATGTTTCATCACGTCAGAGGTGAAATGGGTACCCCTGTCCGAGTCGACCCTTGTGGGCAAACCGAAGCGGGCAAAAACGTGATTCAGCAAGAGGATCGCTGTAGTCTTAGCCATGTCATCAGGTGCTGGCAAACATTCAACCCATTTGGTGAATGCGCATGTGACAGTCAGTATGTACTTACTTCCTCTGGTGGATTTGGTCAGAGGCCCCACCCAATCGAATTGCAAGTCCGACCATGGAGTGGTCGGCCCTTTTTCTTGTTGGGGAGCTCTGTGCATACGGTTGGATGGCTGAAACTTACAACAAACCAAGCAACGCTTGACGTGGTCCGAGATGTCACGACGCATCCCCGGCCAATAAGCAACCTGGCACAGGGCACCGAACGTGGCCTTGACGCCTTTGTGACCGGCGGATGGAGAGTCGTGAGCCTGCGAGATCATGCCCCTCCTCAGCGGTTTTGGAGTAACAAGGACAGGCGGCGAAGGAGGCTTGGCGGCGTGCATCAGCAGCCCTTTGACGACCCTCAGCGTGGACCGCACACGAAAGAGAGAGCAAAGCTCTGGAACGGAATCAAGCTCGACGGAAGTTGGTAGCTGGGTTTTAGGATCAGAAATGTACTTGATCATCCTGCTGATAGCAGGGTCCTGGGATTGAAGACTGACAAGATCGGTATCCGAATAGGCAGGTTGAACGGCCACCGCACCTTTTGGTGGTTCCGAGGCGGACGCTTCAGCAGCCCGAGCTCGAGTAACAACACACACCTGGTTCTCATCAGGGAAAGACCACACAAGTCCCTCAAGCCACCCGGGGTCGAAAACCCACAGGGGGCCATCGGTCGCGCCCTGTTTGGCCAAAGAGTCTGCGAGATCGTTCAACTCCTTTTCAGGACCGGGTGCGCGAGAGTGACCTTTGACTTTACGCCAGTAAATGTGCATGTCAAGTGCAGTTACCAGAACGTCACACGCCCTGAAGAGGGCCTGATTTTTGACGGGCTTCCGGCTAGCGGTCTGGAACCCGTTACTCTTCCACGTTGGTAGATGACATAAGAAACTGAGACGCGCGTAGTCCGAGTCAGTGCAAATCACCAGTTCACGGAAGCCACGGTCCCTAGCGCTACGTAGCGCTATCACGATCCCCGCTACTTCAGCATACTGTGAGGTCTTCTCACCCAGAGAGTAACATCAGGACTCCCTGTGGTCACCGTCTACCCAGACGACACCCACGCCCGCACTAGGCGCAGAACCGTGCCGAAAAGCACTGCCATCCACGTATACGGTCGGTAAACCCGCACAGTATGACTGGTCGTAGTAGTGGTGGTTGTGGTTTAGAAGAGCCTGAGGGGGCCTGGCTGGCGGGACTGACGCGATGGCGTCGTCCGAGCAGTGTTGGCACGCAGCCAAACCCATGCCAAGAGGGCTACGTCGGTTCTAGGCATAGCGCACCTCGATGTCGAAGCTTTGAAGAGCCAGCAGCCACGAAGCGATTCGCGAATTGGTCACCACACCATCTCTGATGCGCTGACTGTTAAGGAAGGTCACCGGCTGATGCTGTGTCTCAATGATGATTTTCTGTCCGCCAATGTAGTTCGCAAAGTACTTAACTGCCCACATGGTGGAAAGCAAAGCCTTTTCACAGTCCGAGTATTTCAACTCAGGTCCAGTCAAGAGCTTACTAGCATAGGCCACAACACGCCTGTCGCAGTCATGAATCTGGTAGAGACCAGCACTCAAACAGTGAGCTGAGAAACCAACCTCAAGGTGGAACTCCTTGTCACAGTCGGGGAGCGCCAAGCACGGAGCCGAGCACATCGCGGCCTTCAGGTCATCCATGGCCTGCTGGTGCTGCTCCGCCCACTCGAACGCCACATCCTTCTTCAACAGATTAGTCAGAGGTTGTGCCAACTCAGTGTAATGTTCCACGAACTGACGCGAGTAGTTGCAGACCCCCAAAAAGCTGCGAAGTTCGGAGATGTTCGTCGGAGGTGTGATGGTGGCAACACCCTGAATCCTGCCAAGCTGAGGCTGCACTCCCTGTGGTCCCACAAGGAGGCCAACGTACTGAACTTGCGACCTGCACCACTGTCCTTTGGCGAGAGAGATCTTAGCACCCGCCGCCGCGAGCTGACCCATGACATGGTCCAGCTCGGCCAGGTGGTCATCCAACGTACGCCGACGAATAAGAATGTCGTCGACATAAATGAGGGTCCCACGCTCTCGAGCATCGGGGCAGGCCTTGTTCAAGAAGATGTTGAACTCAGCTGGCGAGTTGGAATAACCAAAAGGACACCGGGTGAAGGTGTACTGCCAGTTGGCAAAGGAGAAAGCAAGTTTGTGTTGGTCCGATTCGTGGACGGGAATCGTCCAAAATCCAGACGCAATGTCAAGGGTGGAAAAGTACTTAGCATCTTTCACTTTTGGAAGCTCCTGCTCCAGGCGTGCCATAGGCCACCTAGACAAGGGGACCTGTTTGTTGAGTTGCCGGTAGTCAATGGTAAGTCACCACTTACCATTAGGCTTCAGTACCGGCCACAACGGAGCCGAGTAGGTGCTGTTGCAGGGTCGAATGACCCCGTTAGCCAAGAGGCTGTCAATGATTTCCTGGACCGGTTCAATGGACGCCAGGGGAATCTTGTATTGCCGCACAAAGGACGGCGGTGCATCTGGCCTGGTAGGAATCCGGACTTCATGGATAGTGGTCAGACCACAGTCCAAGGAGTCAAGTGAAAGAAAATCCTGGTACTTTAGCAAAAGTTGTCGTAGCTTGTCTCGCTCGACCTCGTTTGTGAGAGCATCCGCTTGGTCTACTACCTTCTCAATCTGTGACAGAAGTTCCGGGGGTCTACCCGGTGGCTTCGAGAGTGGTGGTGAGGTCGAAATCGCGTCCCCCCGCGAAAGACTTGCCACCGAAAGGCGTCTGCCTGTGTCAGGCCGCGGTTTGTACGGCCTTGGCTTCCTCACACGTGCAAACAGTTGTCCGGACGCGTAGCTGATTCTAGCGTCAAGGCGTTGGAGACAGTCCAACCCTATGAGCATGGGCATCCTCATCTCCTCGCTGATGTACACGAGGTGTTTAAAGGACATGCCTCCTATCGAGATGTTGACCTCAGTCGTCGCAGCCGCGGACGAGGGAGCGCCATAGAAATCGTCAAAGTCCTTTGGGCCCAAAATGAGTGTCTCAGGATGAATTTAAAAACGACCGGGAAAGGGTGGCTTGCCAACTCCGGGTCGGGGGAGAGGTCCTACCTCAAGTGGAGGAGTTTAAGTATCTCGGGGTCTTGTTCACGAGTGAGGGTAGGAGGGATCGGGAGATCGACAGGAGGATTGGTTCAGCGTCTGCAGTGATGCGGACGCTGAGCCGATCTGTCGTGGTGAAGAAGGAGCTGAGCCAGAAAGCCGGGCTCTCGATTTACCGGTCGATCTACGTCCCAATCCTCACCTATGGTCATGAGCTTTGGGTAATGACCGAAAGAATGAGATCGCGGATACAAGCGGCCAAAATGAGTTTCCTCCGTAGGGTGGCCGGGCTCAGCCTTAGAGATAGGGTGAGGAGCTCGGACATTCGGGAGGGACTCGGAGTAGAACCGCTGCTCCTCCGGATCAAAAGGAGTCAGTTGAGGTGGTTTGGGCATCTGGTCAGGATGCCTCCTGGGCGCCTCCCTGGGGAGGTGTTTCGGGCATGTCCTGCCGGCAGGAGGCCCCCGGGTCGACCCAGGACAGGTTGGAGAGGTTACATCTCCAATCTGGTCCGGGAACGCCTTGGGGTCCTGCCGGAGGAGCTGGTGGAGAAGGCCGGGGAGAGGACGGTCTGGAGCTCCCTAGTTGGGATGCTGCCCCCACGACCCGGACCCGGATAAGCGGAGGAAGACGACGACGATTTTTAGGGTTATCACGGTGTGAAAATTTAACCTCACGGTTATTGTGACCAAAATTATCACGGTTTTCGGTATTATCACGGTATTTTTTTTTACACATATTACATTTTCAGACAGCTAAATAAACCCTGTATATCAGGAAAATATTGTAGTTTGTGTCTAAATTTTGCCTAAAATGTTTTATTTTGTATTTATGTTGTTTATTTGTTTACATTTTCCCCCTTTAGTCTTTAAAATACCAATATTTGCCCATAACTTCTTATTTTTTGTCTGTTTGATGTCATCATTTTAAAAATATTAGACCAGATGATACTCAGTACTCAAGTAGCCTTCTAATCAGATACTTTTTTACCCTTACTTGAGTAATAAAACCTATATCAGGAAAATATTGTCCTCGGTTTGTGTCCTTCCAGTGAGCTTTGCAGATTTGGAAAAATGTCATCAGGCAGTAATCATTGTTGAATTCATAATTATTCTCGGAGAGGGACCAACTCTTATCTGCCCCTGGGAGCCCCGTAATGCATAGCGTCATTTCAACATGGGGGTGTCCGCGACACGGTTTACATGCAGGTAGCGGCGCTGCTGCTGCTTTATATAGCGACTCGTTGCATTCTCCCTCAACCCAAATCCTCGGATCACACATTTTAGCTAAAACGCTAACGTTAGCTTGCCTTGCGTTGACTGTAGATTTGTGGGTGATGGTCACGCAGATGTGTCATGAAATTTGAAGCGTTGCTGCCTTTCACAGACACTTTTTCTGCACGTGCTGCAAACAGGATAGCCGTCTTCTATCAACTGTCCCTCTGCATTCTTCAAATATCCAAAAAATGCCCATACTTCCCACTTTGTCTTCTTTGAGGGTTAATAACTGTCCTGAGCGCTGCCGTCTCCTCCTTTGGCCATTATTTTAGCTTTAGCTTCAAGAAAGTTTTGGTTGTAAACAAAAAAGTGCGCATGTGCCGCCGGCAACTTCAGCAGATGATACAGTGGCTGGTAAGGGTCACCGCGCCTACACCGCAGCCACGGTAATTCACTGATATAATATATTTTTAAAATAACAAGACTGTTATTATTATTGTCAACTTTTTTTTACCCAGGTTTATCGCTACACCGGTTACCGTGACAACCCTAGTTGTTTTAAAGGGTTAAATCCAATTTATTTCTCCCCATTCCCGATTTCCGATCATGAACCAAAGATTCACAATTCAGCTCTATACTTTTTGTACAGATGGCCTCTTGACCTTTAACGCCCCTACAATATGTAAAGCTTTGCTGATCTTCTTGTTGATGCCAGTCAGACATGGCAAGCCCAAATGTATTGTGAGGGTCCTGTCAGAAGGAGCTTCAATTCCTACCACTGACAGAACTTCCAAAATGTTCCAGGGCAGGGGGGGAGACACTGAGTCTAAATGGGCCCTGTTCCTTGCTTCCACTGTTGAGGTGGCTGACTAGAGCTGTGGCCGCAGGGTTGTTGCTGCCTGTTGTCGCGGCAACCCCCAAACCATCTGGTGGACACCGGTGGTTAGTGATGCTGTCAAGCTGAAGAAAAGGTCCTATCAGGTCTTTTTGGCCTGTGGGACTCCAGATGCAGCTGATGGTTATCGGCACTCCAAGCAGAATGTGGCTCGGGTGGTCGCGAAGGCAAAAACCCAGGCATGTTAGGAGTTCGGTGAGACCATGGAGCAAGACTTCCTTATGGCTTCGATGAGATTCGCAGTTATGCAGGAATTGTACCGGTCTGTCATGGTAAAGAGAGAGCTGAGCCGAAAGGTGAAGCTCTTGACCAACCCTCACATATGGTCACAAGTTTTGGGTGGTGACTGAAAGAATGAGATTTTACATACAAGCGGCCGAAATGAATGGCTGGACTCCCACTTAAGCCGGGCGTACACTGTGCGACTTTTTCACTCGCAGCACTCAGCTTCAGCTCAAACTGTACGACTTCCTCGCAGAGCAGATCTCACGAGTCATGTGCTCACACTGTACGACCCAGTTCTCGTATGCGACCTGACTGCTCACACTGTACGTCTGGTAGCAACACTTCGGCCCAAAAATGTGCTAAAAATAGCAGTTTTTACTCAACACGTCAGACTTTTTTGTCTTGTCTTGCCTGTTGTCCTTCGGGAGTGCTGCAGGAGGACACACAGGGATTTATGGGGGTTGGATGAGGAAAACGAAATAAAGACAGTAAATCTGTGTTTTGTGATCAGTTTAATTTGACATGAACACGACAAACACGCTTTCTTGACAATCTTTGTGAGTAAAAAAAACGTGTAGAAACAAAAACGAACAGCGTGTGTTATTGGGGAAATAGCGAGCGACCGGCGTTGATGCAGGATAGCGCGCGCATGCGCCGTGAGCGGTTCTGATACTTTTTGGGTCGCAGCTGCTCGCAGCGCCGCTTGAACAGTGCGATACCCTCAAGAGGGACGAGCGAAATATTAAACACACCAGAAGTCCGTGCGACCTCACGACTGCTGATCGGCGGCTGGTCACGTGGTGTTAATCGCCTCTCGTAACCCCTGTACACACGACGCTCAGCGCAAAACTCGCCCCGATGTCGTGGCTTCTCGCACGACTGGAAAATCGGCTCAAAAAAGTGAAAAAGTCGCACAGTGTACGCCCGGCTTAAGAGATAGGGTGAGAAGCTTGGTCATCAGGGAGGAGGTCAGTGTAGACCTGCTGCTCCTCCACATTGAGAGGAGCCAGTTGAGGTGCCTCGGACATCTGGTCAGGATGCCTCCTGGTTGACTCTCTGGTAAGGTTTTCCAGTGTAGTGTAATGGTTTCTGCTCTTTTATGAAAGATGAACCATCCTACATATTAATTTGGAATATTAATTTTTAATAAATTAATAACCAAATTTTATAGGGTTAAGAAGACTCAAAGGTTGTTTTCATCGATAAACTGACGATAATATCCGTGGGTCTGTGTTTCAGTTCAATGAAGAGACAAGTTTGAAAGTTCAAAGTTTTAATTCTTCAAATTAAACTAATGATTTTGAAATGACAAGCATAGGAAATTAATCAATATTGGCAACCTTGTTGGACCATCTTTAACAGTTGATATTTTAAGCTTGCACAAATAGACCTTGTGTTGGATGTGCTAAGATTTGAGAATGATGTGATATGAATGCGTGTGTGCAGGTATCTGAGATTGCTTCAGGAAGAAACAGGTGTCTGAGTGAAAAGTGATGGTTTGAATAAAACTTAGGTCTTATTAGAAAAAGGCATCAAACGCTATCTGTCGTGTACTGCCTCACCGTATGAGGACCCCCTTTTCAGATCCGGACGTCACCGGAGGATATTCATCCAGGGGACACCTTGGCTGGCAGAGAAGACGAAGGTGTCCGACGCTCCGGTTCAGAGTTGACCTCGGTACACGTTGATGACGCGTTTGGCAGATGCGCTATCTTAAGTTTAAATTACTCAGAAATCAAAAGACTCTGGACGAGTCTGCGTTAGCTGGTTGCAATTCAGCTATCCTGTCTGGCTTGACAGGAATAGCGTGTGTGTGTGTGTGGGAGGGGGGGGGGGGGGGGGGGGCAGGACCCGCAGGCTCCCTTCCCGTGTGTGTGTTCAACACGTCCGCTCTCTCCCGTAGACAAACTCCAACTGAATCATGAACTGAAACTTACCAAACCCAGTTCTCTTCCCAAAAGCAAACGTGTGCGTCAGAGCAAATGTGTTTTGGAGTTTACTGTGAGAGTTTGAGTGAGTGTTTGAGTGTGTGAAGGTCACCACTAAAACATCTTCAAGCATTATTTAATTAAGTATGGATTCATTATAGTTATGATTAACCAAAGCATAATAATCATTCATTTGATTAAAACACATTTATAATGAGTAAAATGGTAAAATGATTGTTTAGCATTAATAAACAAAGGAAGCGTAAGACTCTTTTATTATGACTAGCTTTCATGAGAACTCCATCTTCTGGCACTGCAGGTGTTCAGATGCTGTGGTTTCTGTTGAATCTTGCAGACTTCATGTCGGCAAAGTTCTTAATCTGTGGGTGAAAGTTCTGAGCGACCCAGCACTTGACCCAGCCGGGCAATACAACCTTTGGCACAGAAAAACCCATATTTCCTCACCTTACACCAGGCACGTCCAACCAGGAGATCTACAGGGAGACCCAGGACACATTGGACAGACTATGTGTCTGGCCAGGGAATGCCTTGGGATTCACCCGGAAGAGCTAGCCTGAGAGGGATGTCTGGGCCTGTCATCTGGGTGGCGACCCAACTCCGGATAAGCGGAAGAAAACGAATGGATGGATGGATAAACTCAACTATGCTTCAATGCTTGTTAATTCTAATTTTGTAGTCTTAAGTGTGGCTTTTCTCTTAAGACTACAATTGGGGTGTAATCATTTTTGCAACATGGGCTTGAATGGATTTGTTAGGAACATCACATTTTTGTTTGTTCAAATTAACTAATCTTGTTTGCAATCAATGGCCCACATTTGTGGGAATATTTTGTGGTGTCTCATAGAAAATGTCTGTTCTGAAAGGAAACTAAAGGTTTTCTGACAAATGTAGAGAGGTGCACTCATTTATGCTGAGCACTGTATCTCCAAAATTAGCTTCTGATAGAAAATAGACAGTGAAATTCTAGGTTTTGAAAACCCTCACAGATCTACGTCACACTGCAAATTATCGTTCATGCACTCACCAATCTTGATTAATAACAGGTAAGGCTGTTGTTGTTTTAATGTCCAGGAATCACCAGAGAATTTCTTGGCTAGTTTATGCTAACCTTTAGCATTAGCTACTCCACCTCACAACAGAAACTCCTCCAGGACTGTGTTATTTGTGGAGATAAAACATCCAGATTGCAAGTCAGTGGTAGAGTCGCGTTGCTATTATCCAGTCTGGAATGAAATGTCTAAATGTCAGGACAAAGGACTCCAAAACCTATCGTCTGAAGGTCAGCTGGGATGTGGGCAACTTGGAGGTCCAAGAAATGATGCACCGGTATTTTATTCCCCTGAAAATGACCTTCAAGGGATTCATTCCTACTAGAGACCAAGCAAATGTGTTGATTAAACGAGTCAAGCGCTGCTCTAATAAAGCTCATAAGTTCCCCGGGTACAGGCCTGCTTGCCTCACTGCTCCTCATGGCTAACTCTCTCAGCCCCTTGACTGCATTTTTTTGAGTTCTCCATTTTCACAGTACATTTGATACTGATCTTTCTCCTGACATCAGAAACCGTTCAGCTAGGGGGGGAAATCCTTGCTATTGTCACCATCTCTGATTAAAGGAAACACCTGAGGTTGTCGGTAACAGCACAATGGACATGCCGATGTAGGGTCTGACTGAACCTGACTCTGGATCAGCCTCAACACAGCAGAGCAACTGAAAGAATGACAGAAAGTGGATCATTTTACAGGGTTAAGAATCACCAGTTAGCTTCTCTGAGGGTTTTGCTGCGTGTTTCATGAGCTGAGCTGCAGGATCAGGATCTGACGTGTTCGTCTGCATGCAGAGAACAGAAGTGTCCTGTGGGGAGGTAATAATGAACACACCAGGTTCAGAGACTGGCACAAGTTGAGGACTTGGTTGCCTACATGTGATTGGAAGCGTGTGTGCACAGTGAGTCTTTTCTCATTGTAGTGTGGTCCTCTCGCTGGTGTGTGTAATTCTGTTTCTGCAGCACCTTCTTGCATTACGTCCTCTCCATATGGCGCCTTCCCGTTAACTGTTGATTGTTTGGCATCAGCTTACTCTGGCATTATTTCCCTTGGAAAATGATTCACTGAATTTAACAGCTGCTGTTTTCCTGCTAAGATGATTGTGTAGTGATGCTTTTCGCGTTTTTGTCTCAGAGGACCAAAATCTCAGGAACTCATCAGAAACCTTCAGTTATTTCAGGAAAAGACACACAAAAAAACACCGATGTGTTAGTTGTTGCAAGGTTTTTGTCCAATTTCTTTTCTTAATTTTGAAGCCTGAAGAAGAAAATAAACTTTTGTTGTTATCAATAATTTGGTTTTTGATTTGAGTAAAACCATTAAACCTCATGTTCATAATGAAGTCATCAGCTTTTTCTATTTTCACCCTCAGATTGGTCAGATCCTGCGGAGCCCGTTCATGAAGTTTGTGGCCCACGCTGTGTCCTTCACCCTCTTCCTCGGCCTGCTGGTCATCAATGCTTCAGACCGCTTTGAGGGTGTGAAGAACCTGCCCAATGAGACCATCACAGACCACCCTCGACAGGTGTTCAGGGTGAAAACCACCCAGTTCTCCTGGACAGAGATGCTGATCATGAAATGGGTGTTGGGTAAGTTTCTTTCTCAGACTCTTTAACTTTGAACTGATAGACTCAGTAAGACATTTTTTTTATCTCCACAGTATATTTATAGCTTTGCTATGTTAGAACTATGTTAGGTGGCATGAAAAAATGTTGTATGCTAGCTTGTTTAGCAAATTTGCTATTGCAGCTTTAAGAACAACAAACCCAGAACAACGTTTAAAGCTCTCACAATGTTCTTTTTTTTCTTTTTCACGTTTCTTTTTCCATTTGACTTAGCAGGAAATTTAGTTTTCTCTTGTTCCAAAAGCTCAAAGGTTTCCACACTTCCTGAAAACAACTACAGTATGTTACTAGTAGAAACTTCAAGTGTCGCAAACTACCTGATTTTGGACTAAATCAGAATCTAACAGGTGCCAGACAGTAGGCGTGTTTCCGTTATCTACACTTCAGGGTAAAGTCTAGGAGGGGAAAGTTGACCAGAAGAAGAAAGAAAGAAGAAAATGTCATTTCTATAGCACCTCTCAAGATAAAAACCACGAGGCGCTTCACGAAAACAAAGAATGTAAATATATAGAAAAGAATTTAGCAAATGATTAAAACTATATTTAAAATGAGCAAAAAAATAGACAATTGTTATTAAAAAAATGTTAAGAAAGAGAGAGTAAACAGGAAAGAGGGAAATCAGTGGATCCTGAGGAAGGTGGAATAGGTAGGGAGAGCAGAATAAAGAGAGAGTGGTGAAGAAGGTCATACAAAAGCCAGCTTGAACAGGTGAGTCTTCAGCTGCTTTTTAAAGGAGACCACTGAGTCCACTGATCTCAGGCTCAGGGGGAGAGAGTTCCAGAGTCTGGGGGCCACAGCAGCAAATTATCTGTCACCTTTGGTCTTTAGCCTGGTGCTGCACAACCAGTAGGCTTTGATCGCTGGACCTCAGGGACCTGCTGGGGGTGTAGGGACTAAGAAAATCACCAATGTAAGATGGTGCTTGTCCATGTAAGGCCCTATAGACCAGAACCAGGATCTTGAAATGAACCCTGAAGTTGACTGGCAGCCAGTGAAGCTGGAGGAGAAGCGGGGTGATGTGGGTGTGTTTGGAGGACTTGGTCAGAAGCCGAGCACAGGCATTCTGAACCACCTGTAGACGGTTCAGGGAGGTTCTGCTCAGACACGTGAAAAGAGAGTTACAGTAGTCCAAGCGTGAGGAGATGAAGGTGTGGAGAACAGTCTCAAGTTCAGAGCGGGACAGAATGGGACTCAGCTTAGCAATGTTCCTGAGATGGAAGAAGGAAGAGCGAACAAGAGAACTGACATGAGAATCCAGGGTGAGAGCTGGGTCAAAGGTCACGCCAAGATTCCTGACAGAAGGTTTGGTGTGAGAAGCAAACTGACCAAGAGAGTCTCTGACTTTGGGAACCAGCTTGTCTGGGGCACAGATGAGGGTCTCAGTCTTATCTTCTCCAGGAGATAGTATGGCCTGGTACTCTCAGCTGTTGTGTCTCAATACAAATTCAGCCCTTTCAGGACTTTGCAAAGACATCAACAGCTTCGGCAGTGAGTGATGTCACTGATCAGCGCCAAGAAGTGTCCACAGTTACATTAAAAGTTTTCATCTGTCAAAGTACACACTTTTTTCCCATTCAGAGTACAGGGAAAGCTGCTGTGATATAAAATGTGGCATTCAATGATCAGGAGAAGCTCTGTTTTTTACGGCGCTCTTTGCGAGCCCCATAAATTACGTCTTTGTGGGGGAAATCTGCTGCCATTTGAGTGCTGGGAGTTTTTAAAAGCAGCGCCAACAGTGCTTTTTTGACCATGCTTCCATTCCGCTTCAAAAGCAACTCTTCTAATTTTATTAATGCTGATTGTTTTGGATGACAACTGCTGATGTCATTTCCTACAACAGCATGAGTTACCCAAAAGTTCCACTCAACTGCTCTTCTGGGCCTTTTTTGAGTACCTACCCCTGTTCAAGGCCTTTGAATGTTCCTGAAAACGGTCTGTTAGGCCAGCCTGGTGAAGTGGAGACACGCGCATACCGGGAAATTCTGATAAAATTACGCTGAAGTTCCATCAGTGGAAACACTCCTATTGTTGAATTACAAACATCGGCGCTGCAGGCCTCGTGGGCTCAGAGATTATAAACAGTGATTAGGTCCCTCTCTAGTTTTTGAAAGGAGAAAAACTGAAATGCCCTCAGCCACCTGACAGTGAAATCTGTTTCAGTGTAATGTGTCATGGTCTGCATCTGCGTCTCCCTCATGTGTTCTCCATCCCTCTCTAGGTTCTCCTTATGTGTCTCCTAGCGTCCTTATGTGTCCTTGTCTGCGTCTTCCTCATATGTTCCCTGATCTGCAGCCCCTCTAGGTTTTCCCCCTCCCCAGGTATCCCCCCAGGGCCGTTGCTCCCGTGGTCTCCCTTAGTCACACCTCTGTAGTTTTTCTTTCTGTAGTTTTTTCCTATAGGTTCAGCTTTTCATTTATTAGTATCTTTTATGGGCCATTCCCTTCTGTACCGGGTCGGCCCAGGCCGGGTAGTCCCAGTCAGCCCCAGCCTGGCCCGGTTGATTCCACACATCCTTGCCTTAAGCCCATGTGGGCTGATTCTATGCACCAATCAGAGGCTTGCTCTAATGGAAGGTGTGAATTTGCTGTCAGCAGTGGGTGTGTTGGACCTGGTCGGCCTGAAGCAGACCCCCTCGAGAAGAGGGCTGAGAATGAGCCTTGGTTGGCCCGGAAAAATACCAGGCCACCCAGATATGTAAACAACTTACGCTACCCGGCCCGGGCCGACCCGGTACAGATGGGAATGGCCCATTAGTGTGTTCCCACCGGTTCTTTAGTTCTCCTTCCTCCTTATATCATTAGTTATTTATCTTGCTCTTGTCTTTAGGTTTTGTCTTTATTCTTAGATCATGTTATTTTCTTCTCCCTGATGAGTTAATTGTTTTCACTAGGTTTCTCTCCCTACACACCTGCAGCTCATCTCCCTCTCATCCTGCCCCAGTGTATTTAACCCTGTCTGCGTCTCTGTGTGTTGTTGGTTCATTGTTTGTGTCAACCTCGTCTCATCCCCCTCGCTAGCATTAGTATCTCTAGGTCTCTTGTGTTTTTTGGATTCTCTAGGTTATGTTATTAGGATTTTTGGATTTTGTTTTTTGGCGCCCTGCATTCTCTGGATTTACTCCTTAATAAAGGATTTTTTATGTTTTTTCCACCTCCTGCCTCGTTTTCTGGTTCTGCATCTTGGGTCCTAACCTCTCTCCAAAACCACCTTGTGACATAACGTTTCTAACATGACTGAAACATTATACTGTTTTGTTATAATTTCATTGTAAAAATTCTTACATATTGCCCCTTTAAGTGTGACAAAGTAGCAAAAAATGAAGAGAAGTAAGTGGACAAACCCCTTTTTCTAAACACTGTAGCTTTAAATAAGTATTGGATGTCCTGTCACCTTTTTTGAACCACAAGTCATGCAATGTGCTGGAGAAATGTAGAAAACCATCTGTGTGATGAATCAGACATGGTCTAAAAGCAGGAAAAGGGAGCAGCAGTTCAAACAAATCAGTGATGCCATGATTATGGGTACCTGCTGTGGAGCACCACTGTATTTTACAGAAAATGTACTTCTTACTTCAGAAAAAGGGTAGAAAAAGCTGATTTACAGTGTTCAGTTTCAGGAGTCAAAATTATAACTGTTTAAACCTTTAGAGATTGAGTAATGAGTTTTTTGTAACATGATTTTAAATAGAAATTTGTTTTGGATGTTTACACAAATATCAATTAAAAACATTCAATAACTTTTTTTCAAATCAACTTTGCTTTGGCACGATATTTCGTGGTAAAACATTTGATTTACGTTTGTTGATACTTGAACTAATAATGTTTTAAGACATTAACGTCCTCCTCCATAAATGAGCACAAGTTCAGCAAAGAGTAAAAAGAAATTATTCTTCACCACCATTTACACGAGGCACAATTAAAGCTTTATTCATCAGCAAACCAATCAAGTGAAGAAAAGCCAAGGTTATGTTGACAGGGCAAATCTTCCAGAGATCCCACAGAGGTTAGCACTACCTGCCAGATGATGTCACTTGTAGAAGCAGGAACCGCCTTGATTCCAAATGAAGGGAAACGTAAAGTTTGAAGTGTGTCATAAAAACGAGCATAAGGAAGCAGGAAGCTAGGGGAGGATGACAGACAAACTCAAAGGATAAATAGCTTTGGGCAAAATCTGTCAGACCTTTGCTGCTCCCCATCTGCTGATGTTCTTCCCCCTCATTCAAACACACTTAATGTTGTGTGTGTGTGTGTGTGTGTGTGTGTGTGTGTGTGTGTGTGTGTGTGTGTGTGTGTGTGTGTGTGTGTGTGTGTGTGTGTGTGTGTGTGTGTGTGTGTGTGTGTGTGTGTGTGTGTGTGTGTGTGTGTGTGTGCCAGGACACAGTTTTCTTCTTTTTTGGTAGAAGGTGTGTGTGTGTGTGTGTGTGTGTGTGTGTGTGTGTGTGTGTGTGTGTGTGTGTGTGTGTGTGTGTGTGTGTGTGTGTGTGTGTGTGTGTGTGTGTGTGTGTGTGTGTGTGTGTGAGGGCTGAACGGACTATCATTTGTGGGCCGAAATTGTGATTTCAAACAGTACGATCAAGTGACCATCAAAGCTGCGGTTTTAGAGGTTTTGACTGATCCAGGATCAGTTGTATTGGGTTTTCCTCCTGTGTTATGGCAGCGGCAAAAGCCAGCGCGAGGGAGGTGGGTGGGGTGTACCGTCCAGCCGAGCCCGACTCCACAGCTGACAGAGCTGCATGTTCAGGTTATTTTCCCTGTTTTATGTTCCCACACACAGCGCTGCTAGAGCCGATGATAATGGCACCGTAGGTGAGCCCGGGACAGAGAGAGAGAACGTAGTTGAGTTAAGGAGAAAGAGATTCCTCCCACATCAGCAGGTTCAGGCTGACTTCTAAAGCTTGGTTTATGCTTCATCAGCACGAGTGTGGAGTTGCTCACTTCAGTTGACGTGAAAGCTCAACTTCTCTTTAAAATATGGTTTGAATGTTTCTGATGGTGCACGTTAGTTTAAACAAGCTAAGGTGTCAGAATGTGTGCGTCTCTCTCACGGAGCTGATGTTTCAGTGAGGAAAAACTATCAGATGGTTTTGAAAAACGTGCAGCCAGTCTGCCTTGTTAATGCAGGTAAAACTCCTTTTGTTGTTATTTAATACATTCAAAAGCTATTTCTACCTACAGATTTCCTCCATGCATTTTTAGAGAATAACATGTTTTTATAAAGGTCCTCTATAGATAAAAATCACAAGTACAAGTTGCTTCACAAACACTTTAAAAAAGATAATAATGGGAGAAAATATTAATAGCTTTAACTGTTTTTATTGTATGATTAAATAGTAAATATTAATGTGAATGATTTGTTGTACTAGATTAGAATCTAGACCATCTTTTCACTTAATCTACAGGATGGCTTGGCAGGCTAGTGTTGGATCTTTGCTTGCAGAAAATCGTGAATTGAACTGAAATCGCAATTTCTGCAAGAAAAATTGCAATTCAATCTTTTCCTAAAATCGTTCAGCCCTAGTGTGTGCTGACTAGGGCTGCAACAACGAATCGATAAATTCGATGAAAATCGATTACTAAAAGCGTTGGCAACGAATTGCGTCATCGATTCGTTGTGTCGCACAACTCTTCCAAAAGCGCCCCCCCTTCCCGCCCGCCGTTGCGCGCAGACCAGAGCAAGTCAGATCAGCGCGAGGGAGAGCCGATCAGCGTGAGGGAGAGCCGCAGATCAGCGCGAGGGAGAGCCCACAGATCAGCGCGAGGGAGAGCCGGTACCGGCAGATCAGCGCGAGGGAGAGCCGGCAGAGTTGCGCTGCTGCGAACCGGTTCCGCATTGTTGTGCAGCGATCCAGGCAGCTGCTTCCAGCGCACGGTCCATTCTCAAAGTGGTTCAACCAAAAAACTATAATTAGCACACGATCGTTCATGTCCGCACATGTTCTCTATTTTCTGTCTTATTTGTGCCTGAAGCCCGCTACTGCGGAGCTCATCACCTGTGCTGTGGTGATGTCACCTCACGCAGCATCGAAAACGCGCTCTCCGCTGTGTGGTCAGGAGATCCCTTTGATCTGCTCAAAAGTAACTGATGAGGTGAAAAGGTAAGAATCCAGGCAACAGATTTTCTGGAGAATTAAGAGGAGATGCAGGAAGATGAGAGACAGACAGGACAGGAAAATAGTTAAATAAAAACAAGAAAACAAAACAAAGTGTTGAAAAGTAAAATGTAGGTAGATTTATCTCCACTACACGTTTTTACCTGTAAAAAACAATAAGTTATACACATGTTATATTTATACATCTGATACAATTCAGATCACCTTCAAAACTCAGTCACACACCCAGGGCCGTTTCAAGACATTTTAGGGGCCAAAGCAAAATGCCCCCCACCCCCCCATAACTGGGCTCCCCAGAAGCCTCTGTGTAATTCATACCCTCTCCAGTAGTGTTAGTTATACAGTGTTTATAAAAGCCCCTCAGACATTACTGACATGTTCTAATATTATCAGATGAAAAACTAAATTATCAGACATGCTGTCTCATCTGCTGCTTTTCTAAACTTTTTAAAAGTAACAAAACCATGTGAAAGCCACCATTTGTGGATTCTCTGAAAGTTTCCATGGAGTGTGTGACAACTTATTTTTTCATTGATCCTATCGTCTAATCTCACAGCTGAAACAAGCATCCTTAATAATCTGTGCACAGGAAGCTTACCGATGCTGTAGTAAAACAAAAGGTATAATAATTTATTATTAATAAAACCTTGTTGCAGCACTAAAGCAGAAAAATTAGATTTTGCATTAAATATGCAAAATATTTACATAGGAATTGTTTTAGAGCCCTTTTATTGGCAGAATCTGATATTAATTTAGTTCTTACAAAAAATGGGTCCCAACATAGTTTGTTTGGCATTGCCATAGTGTGACGTCATAGGCACAGATCCCCTGTCCTCTTGTTTGGAAATGGAAATATGATCACCCTACATTAAACAAACTGTCCACCCGGGCTTTTGCGCTGCACAGAGATGCTTCGCTGCCTATGACTGAACGTCAGTTGAGAGTCAGTCTCATGCAGACTGACCAATGAAGAGAGGGCCTCAAGTTAAGACCCTCTCCTCATTGGTCAGTCCACACGAGGTGGGTCAAAGGTTATTCTGGGCAGGTTACGTGTTGTCAGGCATTCAAGTATTGAGTATATTTACTGCATATTACAGTAAAATATTCTGTATGTGACCACATTATGGTTATCCTTGGGTTGTGATGATGGAGCCCTTGAATATTGTTGCCCAGGGTACAACAAAGTGTTAATCTGGCCCTGGTTCCGCCGTCACATTCCCGCAGAAACTGGTTGATCACACCGGGGCCAGACTACTAGCGTGTGGTTTTACAACCACAATGTCCTCAGAAGCAAAAACGCTTTTAAAAGGGAGGGAGGAGTCCTAACTGTTGCTGCAGGCGTGTTGTGTGAGAGTGCAGTTATATACTGGTTAATATATTTTTGGGTTCAGTTGCTTTCATGTGGCCTAATGTGAGTCTATTTGGGATCATTGGAATGATCAGCAGCATTTCTTGATGTGACTTTATGGCAGTTGCCCAGGGCATCATCGCAAGGAGGATGGCATTCATTTACTTTTGCTTTATTTGGTATTTTTTCAGTCATTTTTGGAAATAGTGATTAATTTTGATTAATTCACAGCCTATGTTTAATTACATTTAAAATAAATGTCAACAGATGAGATCAAACAAAACACATGAGAATTGCCCTTAAGCTGTTTAACTTGGACCAAGCATTTTAGGTCACAGATAGATGTAGCTTAGGGTCTCTGTCTATACACCTTATAAGACAATTTAGGTGATGGCATGTTGTTTTTCTGCTATTGAACTGTTTTCTAATAATGTTGTGTTAAATAAAGTGAAGGAAGGAGAGAAATAACGTTTCCCTAGCAGTTTTTAAAAATTTCCCCATGTAATCGATTAATCGATTAATCGTGTCGAGACCCCATCTGATTAATCGATTATCCAAATAATCGTTTGTTGCAGCCCTAGTGCTGACAGGTGCTGCAGCTTTTGTATAGACGTAATTCCATGAGCATGTTTCAGAGATACTGATCATGTTACATTTTCACTAAGCAATTTTCCTCTTGTTTTGGTTCCATCTGGAGAAGAGCAGAGTGGTTTCACACATCAAAATTAGGCTTTTAACTGTGTGTATCCACCTGAGGTCTGAGTGGCACATCTGTGCCTTTTTGAGTATAGCCTATACATGATTTATGACAGGTCTCAAAAGCCTCCTCCGCCTTGTGTACTCCATATTGATTTTGTTCACCAAACGTGCTTATTGCTGTGTGTGTTGGTGTGTTTGTCCTCCTTCAGGCATGATTTGGTCTGAATGTAAGGAGATCTGGAGCGACGGCCCCAGAGAGTACATCATGCACCTTTGGAATGTTCTAGATTTCGGCATGTTGTCGATCTTTGTGGCATCCTTCACGGCACGTTTGATGGCATTCCTCAAGGCATCCAAAGCCCAGCAGTATGTGGACATGCACGTACCAGATGACGACCTCAGCAATGCCTCACTGCCAGATGAAGTAGCTTACTTCACTTATGGTATGACATTCATAAAAGAAATATATTTTTCTTTTCATCATTTACTAAATATTTCTTTGTAATAAGCAAGTTTGTTGTGTGAGCAGTTATCATTCTACATTATAACCATTTATTTACCTTTTCTGACTGTGAAACGTGTTTTGTCCTGTTCTACAAGCTAATTTCATATCTAAAAATCTATATTTTTTTTGTCTTTGTTGTTTGTCCCTGGTGAAAATCTTCAAGTTAGACATGTAAACATCATGGCTTCCACTTGACCTGAAACTTTGACCCTGGTAACATCTGACATTAACGTCTGTCTTTGTTGACCTGATTACAGCAATCTGGACTGGATGCAAGCACAGATCTAACCATATTTGGTGGTCTGGTTAACATTCGCCACACATGCAGCATTGGGCCACATTACAAGAACTGTTTATTAGATGGACTCAAGAGTGAAAACGAACACTTTTGGTCTTACACTGGTTCAGGTGTGTCGTTTCTTTGTGGGCTGTTTTTCATTAGGCTGTGGCTCAGGTAAAAATGGAAGGGAGGTTCATAATGTTGAACATTAATGATATTTTGATTCAGAGTTAAAGCAATGAAAGGGGGCGTACTATTTAACCTAAGGTCAGAGTCTCCCTGAGCTGTGATGGCTGGTGACCAGCTGGAGGCAGAGAGTAGTGAAACAATAAGTTGAAATCACAGTTAATTCATACGTACTACGTTTTTTTTAGAAAGCTGGGTCATGTGGTTTTTTTTTGTGACCGCTAATAATTTGTGATACTTATGCAAATGAGCATGTGAAAGTAATCACAAAGTGTCTCAGTCATGTCTGAAATTGTTTGCAGCTTGGCTACCAACCCCTCTCAAATTTGTCTCACATTGAAATACAAAGCATCCCTGCAAACAGTCAATGTCACGTGGACGTGCAGATCATGTCTATATTATCGGTCCAGACCACGTCTGTAGGACGTACAAATTAGATCATGTAGTCGATGGATCTCTGACTATTTTGAGAAAGATTTTGTTGCATGAATTTTTTTCCAACACGTTTAAAGTTCCAGCGACACACAACTGATGTCCTGTGAAGTCTGTGAAAAGCAGAGCTGCCATGTTTCTGTCATTGCTCTCTTCCCACTGTGCAAAGACCTTGTTTGGACGTCCTACAGACGTGGGCTGGACAGACAGACTCAATATAGACATGATCTGCACGTCCATGTGACGTTGACTGTTAGCAGGATTTTGTCTGTGCCACGGTGTTGTTCACCAGCATGCACCATAACTAGGGATGGGTAACTTTAACATTGGAATCGATACGGTACCAATTCCCGGTACCTACGAATCGATACCGGTATGTAACGGTATCAATTTTTGATATTTTTGAATGTTTAATAATTATTTTAATTGCTTTTTTATTTAAATATATATTATTTTCCCAATATATAACCATATTTGATAAATATCATGATAAATAACATACAACTGTTTGTATTTTATCATCGTAGTGTTGTACAAAATTCTTCAATATAAAAACGTTCAACAACAACTGTTTCTAAGTGATGCAAAACAAACCCAGTATGTACTCTCCATGTAATCTGTGCCCTCTGGAATAACTTTGATGAGGAGACCGTGTATTATAAACTACAAATGAAACTAAAGCAAACTTCGATACCATACAACAGTTTGTATTTTAATATTGGGACAGGGCTGCCAACAGTTGAACATTTCAAAGAGTGAGATGGGGTCACGGGGTTGGGAGCGGACAATTCGCCGACCATTTCGAGAGGGGGGGGGGGGGGATTAATATTGACTTTATTTATTTATTTCTACTCTACGGAAGAGGATTAGAGCCACTGACAAGGAAAGAAAAAAAAGAAAGAGAATTCTTACTTTTTTCTCAGAATTCTGACTTTCAACCTCAGAATGCCGAATTCTCTTTCTTTTATTCTTTTTTTATGAGATGCCTCATACTCAGATTGTTGTAGCTGGTTTTATCATCACCCAATAGCCCCTCGCATTTAATGAAGTGAAGCCAAACTTTAGAGCGTGCGCGCTTTCATCTAGTCAGAATTTTGAAGTTCCAAGTAAAAAGTGAACGCACCATTAGCCGAACGGAAGCTAAGATATCAAGCTAACGTTATCTTAAACATTTTATTTACCTACCGGAGCAGATTAGGATGATGATGCCTAACTTAGATCGTTGTTTCTGGTTTCATCATCACCCAGTTACCCATCCCATTTAATGAAGTGGACCCAAACTTCAGAATGCTTCCCTTCTGCCATGCTGCTTTGTTTACAGCTCGTCCACAGTGACTGACGACGTCTAGCTCTGGCGCGGCACGGGTACCGAAAAAAGGTACTGCTTCCAGTGTTGCCAACTGTTTTTGACTGAAAGTGGCTGAAGTCCCCCCCCCCCCCCCCCCCCCCCTCCGAAGGTCGCTAGATGTCGCCAGATGACGTCACTTGCTAATTTACATGTTGATGACGTCATTACGCCACATTGGCGTTCATTTTCCCCATAGCATAACTCAGACCTCCTGCTCTCCTCATTCTCACAGCTATTTTCCTAAAAAGCAGTTTTGTTACACCTCATAGTTTCTCAACTTCTCCGTTGTGTATTCTCTCCATCGTGATAAAAATGGCGCACTGAGCAAAAGGGGGCGGGTGTCTCATATTATAACCATCCCTGTGTCACTGAAGGAAATTCAGATGAGCCACAGAGCTGCGTGTGTAAACGGGACGGTAGTTGAAACTCTCGTTGACTTTATTTGCCAAATGCAGGAAAAGCCATAGTGTCTGACGGCTGCAGAACCAGAGATCGCAGTTTGACCCCTGTGCCGTCTCTAGTAGAAGCGTGAGTCTGCAGCAGCAGCAGACGTCGGCGTGAGTCTGCAGCTCTGCAACTGTACCTTTGTCTTCGGCGAATCAGCCCGGCCGAAAGCGGTTTATGATTGGTCAGTCCTTGTGCACATGAGCAGACTATCATTCTCTTGCCTTACTCCCAGAAGAACGGTTCAGAGTGCAAATGGTTTATTTGTTGGTAATCTGTAGGGAATATCTACAAGAAAGTTCTACAGAAAGTAGCAACGGGTCCTGAGAAATGTCGCTAGGTTTGTTGCTAGGCGCTTTTTGGAAAAAATAAGTTGTTGAGGGGGTCAAAAAGTCGTTAGGAACAGCGACAAAGTCGCTGAGTTGGCAACACTGAGTCTGCTTCATATAAAGTGAATTGGAACTCAGTCAGTACTATGGAATATGGTCGGTGCCCTAAAACATGCTGAATTCGGTACCCGTCCCTAACCATAACGTCTGATTGGTCAGAATGGATGAGTTTTAGTGTGGTATTATGTCATTTCTCTGTGTGGATGCTCATGTGGATGGTGAACAGAAACTATTTACGATACATGTTTATTAGCCCACAGAAAATAGCAGTGGGCTTTGATCAGAAATGGTTCCACAAAATAAATCCCATGTGACACACACACATTCAGACCTGCCTGCTTCTGACTGACTCAGCCCCCCCCCCCCCCCCCCCCCACCCCCCCACCCCCCACCCCCACCCCCACTGCAGCACACAAATCTGTTTGAATGATTTTCACTAAGCTTATGGAGCACTCAGCTGACATACACGTTCATGGTTGTCATGATGCTGACGGCTCCAAAAAGAAGAGGGAAGCAGATTTGAACAGAAAGTACAACATTATCTTGATGTAGAGTACATATCAGATGCATGTCACTGAACTACAGGTTCCAAGAATCGAACCCTCATCGTCTCTGCCCCCTGGTGGTCAGAATCTTTTATGACACTTTAAATCTGAGAAAAGCACAAACTAGTAATACTGAGTTTGTATTTCTTTAACTTCTTCCCTTCCTAACATGCTTCTGAATTCTCCCGGTCCACATTTCTTCTGCTTTAACTCACTTCTCCTTCATCTGCTCTGTTTGCCGCCTACTCAGCTTATCTCGGTTCCCTTTCCTCCTGCTGCTCCTCCCTCTTTCCATCTTCAAGTCCAGCTTCTCCTCATTTCATTCCCACTTAATCCATCCTTCTACTGTGTAGTCTCTTGAGCTTGTGTTGCCAGAAGCTAGGGGAAGATCTCTTGCACACATTTCAATCACTGCATGCTGTTTTCAGAAAGAGCTTAAGAAGCAGGGCTTTTTTTAGCTAAATGTGATCATTTTAAACATTTAAATCTATCTGAACTACCTTTGCATTGCAGTTTTGGAAATCTGACAAATAATATTTAACTAATGGTTGCATGAGTTAGGGGTTAAATAAAATGTCAAGCACATAATAACATCTATTTCACTCTTTCTGCAGCCAGAAACAAGTGGCGCCCATCTGACCCTCAGATCATTTCTGAGGGTTTGTACGCCATCGCTGTGGTGCTGAGTTTCTCCCGCATCGCCTACATCCTGCCCGCCAACGAGAGCTTCGGCCCACTACAGATTTCCCTGGGGCGAACTGTCAAAGACATCTTCAAGTTCATGGTCATCTTCATCATGGTGTTTGTGGCCTTCATGATTGGCATGTTCAACCTCTACTCGTACTACCTGGGAGCCAAGTACAACCCCGCCTTCACCACGTGAGTTAAAGTCAGCCGTGAGACTGGTTCAGCAGCTGCTGCGAGCGTGTGTGGTCACATGTTTGATAGGTCAGTGTGAGGAAAGGAGTTCAAATCAGTTTTGTCAGGGGTCTTTGGTTTGGACTCGATCTGTATTGCTGCCCGTTATGGCTGAGCAACGCTGAAATCCCCTGGACAATAGAAACAGTCGCATGACTTCCTGGATGAGATTGTTTTCTGTGAGTTTATTAAAAGCTGTTTCAGAGCAGATCAGACCATAATCTGCTTTCGGGCCTCATGGTGGCATTCAGACTGTTTGGTCAAATCTAAAAAGGTTCACACACTAAGATCTATAATACACGACTCTTGTAAATCGGTTTCCTTTTAATAACTGATAAAAAGTTAGGACTCCTGGCATTTAACTGTCACCACTTTGTATCGACTACTGTTTCATCTCAGTGTAAAAGATGTCGATGTTAGACTGGGTCTGAGCTCCAGAAAATCAAACAAAGGTGTCTGTTAGAAGTTATAAATCAAACAAGTGATGAGTAAAAGAGCATTTTCCGTCCTTTATTAATGCATCCATGTGGTCCAAAGAGGGAGGGGGGGGGGGGGGGGGATATTTCAATAGTTTTAGAAGACCGTTGGAAACCATTATAGGGAGATGTTAGTAGATGCTGAGGCACCCGCCTCATTGATCTTTCATGTCTGCACACGTTTATTATTTTGGCTAGACGTGATCAATGGCTGCTGGTGTGAGTCAAGGTGACTGGATGACCTCTAACCTAATCTGTGTCTTCTACCTCAATCATTTTACTATCCTCCATACATGTGTAATATTACAGAGCTGCTGTCCGCGAAAGCCTCGTGTCTCTAAAAATGAACCAACTCAGGAAATGCTAAACACACAACAAATGATGAATGAACTATAAGTGGTAACAACTTCTCTATAAAATCTATAAAACCACAGGGAGCTGTGAAAGATGAGCTGTTTAACAAAATGGTGACAGACTTAACTGCTTATGAGATTATGAAATCAGATTCCAATCCGAACTTTGGAGAACATTAATCATTACTCAGCACTCCGCAAACATCACCAGGGCCTTATTAACCAGCTCTACTATGTGGGCGTTGGCTCTGGCTACACCAGTCTTAAGGGAGCGTGGCATGGTGGGTGTTCTGAAGAAGTTGCAGGTTGGAGAAAGAAAGCAGAGATTATGTGTGAATGTGGGAGCTGTACTGTATGTGTGGCAAGGTGGAGAAATGAGGGCCCAGGCGGGATTTGATCCCCAGACTCCCGGGTGAGAGTCATGACGCTTACCAGTCAGCCAAAGGGACATCCCCTTGGCCAAGGAGCCAGGGCGCATGATCAATCGGGACACAGTGACAGGACGTTCACACTGCCACATATGCTTTTCTGTGACGTTTGTTATATTACTATTTCATTTGGTTTTGGGAGGTTTCTATTTCCATCTGAATTCATTATTAGACTTGTGTCAATTAAAAAGCATGAAGGAAAACCCACAAAGCAACAAAATAAATATTAAACAACATATAGCCTAGGCTTTTCTCAAAGAATAATGCGAACAACTAAAGTTGTCATTTGCATTTTTTTTTACTGTGTGGGCGTCGGAACGAGCCCCCGCACTGTGAGAACAAACATCCCAGCTCTAAAGCCGATCTTTATCCGTGTACGTCACACGTCATGTGATCAGGAAGCAGACAATCCATGTGTTAGGAGATCGTTTTGGGCTGCTGTAAAAAAAGTGGGACGCAAACCAGAAAAGCTTCTGCCAATCAAAATTCAACAATGGTCATAACATGGCTCGAAATACACGGATTCTTCCCGATGTAAGGTGAGTCTACTCTTTGTGTTGGTTGTTTTGGTAGTTTTGGTGTTTACATCATCATACAGTGCAATGTTCTGTGACTCTTAAAAGGAACCCAGGTTACAAAACTTTGTGGTTCTTAAAAGATAAATGTTAGTATCTGTTATATTAAAGTGGTGTAGAAAGCCTTCTTAATGCCTTCATTTTTATAAAATTTGTAAAAATTGTTTAACTCGTAGGTCGCCATTGTTGTCAGCGTCGCAATGCCCTCTGTGTAGTGACATCATATGGTTGTACCTTGGTTGCACCGGCGGCTTTGGGACCATGTAGTGACTGTTCAGCAACATCAGCATGTCATCTGTTCAGCCTTTTCAATTTGAGCCAGAGTGAAACATTAATGAGGACATCACTGACGATGTTTCACCAAACTAGCATCAAAATGAAGAGCAAGAAGGGCGGGATGAAGCAAGTGCAGGACAAAACCGGTGGTGCGTGTGCGGCAAATGCGTCTCCATGATAACAGAGAGGGAGAGTGCTCACATTTTTGAAAAATGCTGGCAGCGAAGGGCTTTTCTGATCAGGAAACAGCAAGCAGTTAATGAGTTAATCTCCCCTCTAGCTACACAGAGAAACTTGGCATTAGTGTTTACAGACATGGGGAGGAGGCAACCGGATTCAGCACTATCATGATGGGGATGAGTGGGGCATGATGACACAACTGTGCCCCATCCAGGTGTTTGCAATAGCTCAGCAGGCCAGCAGAGGTTTTGCAGCTGAGTCAGGAAAATAGATGTGTGAAGCTAAATAACACTTTGGGGGAGGAAATAATATAAAATGGTCAACAGCTCCAAAAGTGGATGTTGCATTATATAGGACCTTTAAATTATTAATATGTAACTTTATAACTGTCCACAACATGCCTGTGTATCCAGAGGATGTGTTTGTGCTAATCCTGAATGCTGCACACAGACTAACAGCTCAGAAAGCTTGAGTCCATTCCCAATTAAAGGTCTCTGCATTACCCTGCTCATTAAGTTGGTTTAAATAACTTTTGTTACACTAAAATCTGCTGCTCATTTAAGAAAGTATCAGGTTGGATTTGTGTTTTATAGACTAGAATTTAACGAGGAGTGTAGACTGACAGTATTGGCTCAACCCATGCACATCTCTTCCTCTCCACGCCTATAGCTCCTTCCTAGAAGTCTACATTCTGCTTCATGGTGTCTGGGAGATGGATCGACCAGGACAGCTTGTGCTATATGTGAATTTCAAATTATTAAATGGCATTCTGTCACATTCACGGCTATAAATGCATTTAGCCTGCTAAAGTGCGCTTTCAGACAATTGTAAATAAAGTAGAACACATTTTAATGATGGTGTTTCACCTGAAAATAGTGAATCTACATGGCTGCAGCTCATAAAATCAACCATGCATCCTTAAATATTATTTTAGTTCATTTTAAATGACAAGAAAACAGAAAACAATAGGCCTTAGGTGTTTGTGATATATTTCACCACATTACCAACCTGCATTAAAGATAATCGCAACATATTAATCCTTTCCTGTCCCTCACAGTCAGCAATCCTCACTTGGGCATCGTCAGCGTCAGATGTTTGTTAGAAAGTTATCAGTCGCAGGCTGCTAACAGCATCATTCTTCTTATCGTCACTCTTATTTAAAAGAAAATACTCTGAGTTTTTTTTTTCTTGCTGTCACATGTCACAACTCGTTTTCTCAGAGGAAGGTATCCACAGCAGGCAATGCCGCACTATTTCTGCTTTTGTTATTATCATTTTATTTATCTGTTGGAGTGTGGTGAGGCTGGTTTGGAACTAATCTAATCTGAACATTCAGTAACTTATGGAGCTTTTTATTTTCTCCTCCTTGTGTCGGTCGCATACAGAAAGATAAGTGTGTGCTTGTGAGGTGCAGTGTGTGTTGGTTTGGAGCTTCCTAGGACACAATGAAGTGCTGATGCTTGGAGCTAAAATGGGTTTTCATGTTTTCTTAGCCGTACTTGTGGGATTCCACAAGATTATTTAGTTGTCTTTAGGTATATTTAAGCTGTAAACTTGAGGTGTTTATTTCTTACAAAAGCTGCTTAATCATTTCTCAACCTTTCTGCTAATTTGCTTGTTATGTATGTTTTACCCTGAATAGGGAAAGCTGTTTGTGACTAGATGATGCTTTCTGCCCTTCTAATGGTGACTAGTTAATCAGTAAGGCCTAGAGCATTCACCAGTCATCTTTCTAATTGACAAGTAGGCAGAATTTATGTTGACATATAACCTGTAAGGGTTTTGGATACATATAAGTCCAATGATGCGATATCAGGGGTATTGATTAAATACTCGAGTAGGTTGCCGAACCTGTCGGTGAGTGACATTTTCATGTAACCGATCTTTTTAGCTCTAATTTCCTGGTCTGGTTTCTATTTAGAAGTAGAAGAAGAAACAATGTTTTATCTGTAGGATTTATGTCCTTGCAGCTTGTTTTCAGGTTAGAAAACATTTAGGTTGATGTATTTCTTTATGGATTATTAATGCACTTTCTGTCGAGACCAACAGTAGACCACTTAGAGGAAGAAAGCTGGTCAGCTGGCTCTGTCAGAGGTGAAGGGGTCACAGCACATAGATAGAGGTAAGTACAGAGAGAATGTACATTAGAGTAGGTGAAAGTGGAGTATGAGGTAGGAGCTAGGATGTCAGATTTTAAATGGCACATGAAAAGCCCCTCCCCTCTCCTCCTCACGTGTTGATCTTTTACTATCACTAGCCATAAAAGGCACATCTGGTCAGACTTTCACTTCCCAGTGCTGCCTGTACCTAGCGTGATGTGGATCTGCAGAAGCTGTTCCGCTGAGCATCAGCGGATGGCTGTGTTCTGCTAGGCTGCCCACATGGAGCTAAATCTCCAGACAGCATGATGACCAGGAAGAGAGAGCAGAGAGTTAACTGAGAGTCAGCCGCTCTTAAAGAAACTTAATCTCGATCCCAAGGTGCTCTCCAACTACAGGCCTATCTCCATACTCCCTTTCCTTTCTAAGGTCATGGAGGAAATTGTCTACAGGCAGCTGCAGGACTACCTCGACCATTATGGTGTTTCAGAGAAGTTTCAATCAGGATTTAAGCAATACCACAGTACAGAGACTGCTCTTTTAAGAATATTTAACAATATATTTCTAACTATCGATTCCAGTCAATCAGCTGTATTGATCCTTTTAGACCTAATGGCAGCCTTTTGATACGGTGGACCATCAGATCTTTTTATCCCGCCTAGAGCATGACATTGGCATCCGGGGCTCAGTGTCGCAATGGTTTAAATCCTACCTGTCAGACAGGACTTTTTCTGTAAATATGGAGCAGTGTTGTTCGTCTCCAGCGAAACTTGGTTGTGGTGTCCCTCAAGGTTCAGTTTTGGGCCCGCTTTTGTTCTCACTGTATATGTTGCCCCTTGGCGCCATCTTTCATAAGCATGGCATCTCATACCACTTCCTTGCGGACGACGTGCAGATATATGTCCCACTACATTCTCGAAGGCCATTGTTTGATAAATTACTGAATTGTCCAAAAGATGTTAAAAACTGGCTACAGTTGAACCTTCTCACTTTAAATTACAAAAAAAAAACTGAAATTGACGTTTTTGGGGACCCTGGGCTGTTGCACGGGGTAAACAGTGTTTTTGGCCCTTTAGAATCCTTTTGCGTGTCTCAGGCAAGGAATCTGGGTTTTTTTTTTTCATTGATGGCCATTTTAAGCTTGATAAACAGATTTCTGTGGTCCAGAGTGTGTTCTTTCATTTGTGTGTTCTTAGTAAAGTCAAGCCCTATTTACCAATTCAAGACTTTGAAAAGGTTTTACACTTGCTAATCATGTCGAGACTCGACTACTGCAACTCTCTATATCATAGACTGGAGCAGTTGTCAATTCACAGCTTGCAGCTGGCTCAGAATGCAGCAGCTCGCTTGCTGACAGGTAGGAGACGCAGGGATCACATAACTCCGGTTTTAAAAGCTCTCCACTGGCTCCCGATCACTTACAGGATTCAATTTAAAATGCTACTGCTCTGTTTAAAGGCACTACAAAATTTGACCCCTCCTTATCTGTCTGAACTCTTAAACACTCATGTCCCCAAAAGAAACTTGCGATCATCCTCTCTACATCTTTTATCTGTTCCCAAGTCTAGGCTGAAGTCCAGAGGCAACAGAGCTTTTTCTGTGGCCGCTCCCAAGCTCTGTAACAACCTTCCCTTACAGATTAGGTCTGCTAACAGCCTTTCTGCCTTTAAGTCTCTTTTAAAAACCTACCTTTTTACCCTTGCTTTTAACTGATTTTATCGTTAATTTATTTTACCTAGGGTCTACTGGATGTTTCTCAGTGTTTTATCATTTTATTTTTACTGCTTGTCTGTGTACAGCACTTTGTGCAATCTCTGATTGTTGGAAATGTGCCATATAAATAAACTTGACATTGACATATAAAAAGGTACAGTACATTTGACTGATGATGGAAGTGAGATCAATGCTGTAGCATCTGAATTGCTTCTCCTTTAACATATTCTTTGTAAACATGTTAAAAGTTTACATCACAGAAGTTCTTACATCCATCTAGGAAATAACCATCTGACCCTTCTGGAAATGTGTCATCTGCCTGTTTGGGTTGCTTTACCATCCACAGGAACTGTTGTTGTCAGTGTGACCACCAGGGGTCACTCTGACATTAACTCTCACCTGGTTTGAGTTGAGCATGTTAGAGCAAATACCTGTACCCAGCTGTGCAGTGAGGAAGAAAGAGGTTTCATTTTTGATTTTGTGCATCTCTCGTCAACCTCAGAAATAATAGCCCATGTACTGTAATGTTTTTTTCCCCCATTTACATGTTTAATTCACTAATAAAAGAGAAAGGGAAGTATGTCACTATTAATGGTAGATGCACAACACCTTGTCCACAGTGAAGAGCACATGTAGGTGCTGTGTTGTGCATGTGCTTGTCTGATGTTAGATGTCTGAAAGGGCACGTCTGATGGAGGGATGAACAAAAGGCCGTTCTGATAATGCTCGTTCATTGAGGAGGGAGGCAGGTGGAGAAGGTAATGATACCCCAGGAGGGACAGCTCAGGCAGGAAGTGACGAGAAGGAGGGAAGATTAGCATAGGAGTGAGACGAGTGGAGGGAGGATGAGGGTTTCGCTCCGACACACACTTGCACGATCACCAGCTATAATAAAAACTCACACACACCAGTGCACAGCTTGATAGGGTTTAATGAAGACTGAGCCACACACACATGCACAAACTCCACAGGCATGGAGACACTTAATGCACACACGCATGCATAGATGCTCTTTGAGTGCCCACTCACTTATCTTCTCACATGTGCAAATGCACTTAAAGCAGCACATTCTTTCTGCTCTTCACTCCCTCCTTTTGCTCTATTAGGTTTTTATGAGGAACCGTTCACATTCCAATCAATTCATGCACAAACACTTATCGGGAGTTTGATTTGGACAGTGCTGACAGAGCATTGGGCCTGCCTTTATGTTCTACTCAGTGGTGCATGAAAACTCAGCACAGCCAGAGGGATAGACAGAGGTAAGGAGGACAAAATAAAAGAAACAGAAAATCAGCTATTAAAAATTTCCAAACTGAAGCACAGGAAGTAAATTAAAATAGTTGCAGGAGAGTCAAGTGGTGCAGCAAAGTTAGGAGATAAAGTCAATTTGGAAAAAGAGGAGGAGGAGGAAGAGAGAGGAAGATTGATGGGATGACGGATGAGAACAGAACCACAGGGAGCGATGCAGAGGAGGATGTTTTTGGCTTGACTCTTTGTTCAGGCAAAATGCAGGAGACCTGCCAGAATATGAAGACAAAGGAGGAAGAGGAGGGGAGAGGGAATCAGAGAAGGTCATGCAGGCTGAGCAGCAGACGCGCATCCTCCCAGGATTAGCAAAGATTTAAGCATAACCATTTGAAAAGATGGAAAGAAATCAGAATGTATGCAGCGTGAATATTTTATTCACTGAATTTTGGCATTTTCTTTCCTCACCTAATCTTTAATGCACTATTATGTTCTGTTTTAATTCAGGTTAGCATAAATCATAGGATATTTTCTCAATGGTAAAGTTTCACAGAGGAACATTATCACAAAATACCCAATCAGAGGTGATAAAAGCAGGAAAATGGGGGATTGGTGAACTGTTTAAAACAGTTTAATGAAATGAAATTCAGGCTGAACAAGGGAGCTAGACAGAATGAATGAAGACCCAGACATACAGAGTTTGGGGTAAAAGCTGAAAGGTTTGAGCAGGAAAAAAGTAAAAAGATGCTTGACAGGAGGGTAGTGTGGAGAGGAGACAGGATTTCTGGTGAAAGAGACGGAACCTGAAAGGAAGATAAGGAGCAGATGACAGAAATGAAGGCGAAAATAAAGGACCAAATCTATTTTCTCCAGTGGAAAGACAGAAGTGTCATGTTCAGCCTTTCCAATTCAAGAGCATCCGAATGTCAAATGCAGAAGGGAGATAACAAAAATAATCACAGAGAAGAAGGCAGACATAGGTGACGTGAAACAAACAAGATTTTAACGGCATTCAGAGTTTGTGCCAAAATTCTTCATTTCCAATTATTTGTATTATGACCATTAAAGCCAGGTATTTGACATCTTACATATAATCGTGCTAAAGGGGCTCCTAACCAGTCGTTTGAAAGAACGTGATATAAAATATCCAAGTTAGGAACCAGACGTGCTAAAGAATGGTTAAAAACAACAGACAGCATCATTATGTTAAATTAATTAGATAAATAAGTCATGCAGAACACAAATCTGATAAAATGTACTAAAGTGAACGTAAAGTAAAGTCTCGTTATTTATTCTATTACCTGAAATAAAATCCTGACATTGTTATAGCGCCCCTTCGTAAAATAAAGATCAAGTAACGTGTCTTTGTTCTTACTCCTTCTATTACAGTTAAAATTGTTTTGTTTATCTGTTTCTGAAGCAAAGCTACTTGGTTATTTTTAAAAGAAAAGGTTTTTGCTATAGTATTAAAATCAAATGTTTATATCTGTGAAGGAACAAGTCAAATAAGTAGAGGAACACAGGGAATCGCCAAAAGTAGAGGCTCTTTAATTTTCTTTGTTTTTAAAATATCTTTACAAAATAGCTCGAGCTCATTAAAGACGTCAAACAAACAAACTGAAACTCAATAAACTGCTAACTTAACTTGTCGACTGACTGAAACCATAACTGACCTAACAAACAAAGACCCACAAGGGTATATACACACTGGCTGATCAGACCATATGAACAATAGGGATTACTAGACAAACATTTACTAACTAAAACTAAACACACAAATCAGTAGAGTCAGATTAATAAAACTAAACACCCTAACCTATGAACCTAACTATTTAACTTCAAACTTAAATTTGAACTTGCCTGTGGTGGTGGTGGTCAGAGGGGCCGGCGGCGCCAAATGGCAGCCTCGCCTCTGTCAGACCGCCCCAGGGCGGCTGTGGCTACAAAGTAGCTTACATCACTGGCAGCGTGTGAATGTAAGGGTTCACGCAAGCGTCTTTGAGTGTCCTAATAAAGCTCTATATGAGTTTGATGATGATGATGATGATTATTATTATTATTATGAAATTAATTAACAAATGACAAAATAATAAACCAAAGGAAATCCTTCAGTCCCCTCCTCCTGGAGCTATTGGTTCGGCCCCATCAGCTCCTCCTGTATTTATCTGACAGAACCCCTTCAACCCTGTTTGCCTGCCGTGGTAGGGGAAGTGCTAGACGCTACCATTGTGTTCAGTGGGCTGTTGGTGGTGGTATGCCGGAATAAGTCACAGTGCCACAAAGCGCTGCGGATTGAGAAGTTTCTGGGGGTGGACGTGGTGGTTTCTGAGTCGAGGTCTGGTTGTGTGATTAAGAGTGTGGTGTATGGCATTTCCAGCGAGGCCACTGAGTTGGAGGTGTTTAGTTCCATGAGTGGGGCGGTGGTGGTGGCTGTTTAGCGTCTGGGGTTTAACGCACATGGGTCCACTCCACTGCTGATTACTTTCAACACAGTGGAACTCCCTGCTCGTGTCCAGTTGAGCTTCCTGAGTTTCGCGGTGAGGGCTTACGAGGAGCCTCCTCTGAGGTGTTTTAGGTGTCAGGGATATGGCCATGTGGCCGGTGCTTGTGTGGTGGGGGTGCTTTGTCGGGGGTGCGGGAGTGACCATGACGGCAAGAGTTGTGATTTACCGCTCCCATGTTGTAATTGTGGTGGGCACCATCAAGCGGCTTATAGGGGCTGTGTGGCATATAGGGCGGCGGTGGAGGTGGGGAAGGTTCAGGCTGAGCATAATGTCCCATATGCTGAGGCGGTGCGTCGTATGGGGGTGCGGAATAGTGGTGCGTCCGGGCCTTGTAATGTGCCTTTGTCAACTGGTGGTGGGGATGTGGGGGCGGGCGTGGTGGTTGTGAGGGATAAAAGAAAGTTTTGGGCATTTCTGGTTGAGGCCTTGTGGAGGGGTGAAGAATGGAGCGTCCAACAAGTCCGATGTTGCTCGTGAGGTGACAGCAGTGGCGGGGGCCTTGTTGGGTTTTTCTGACGTGTCCCCCGAGGAGGTTTGGGGGCGACGTATTTGCGGGGTGTTGGGGGTTCTGAGTCTGCTGTGGATTGTGGGACGCCCTTGGTGGTGGGTGTTGATGATGGGGTAGGAGTGTGAGTATGGGGTGAGCCTCCGTGTGCGGTTATGTGTTTTCACTGGGGTGTGAGCGGGTAGTGGGTTTTTGGGTGTTGGTGGTTATGTGGGAACACGGGGTGGGATGGTACACGTGCCTGTTGTGTGCAATGGGTTGTGCTAGCTTGGTGTGTTGGCTGGTGTGGCAGCAATATGCCTTATGGGCGTCTAGCCTGCCTTATTTCATAGAAGAAGAAGAACACTGTTTGCCTGTCCCATCTCCGGAAGCAGGAAGTGGAGAACCTCTCAGCACCGGTAAGTGAAAACATAAATTAACTTAAATAGAACGAATGACGGGCATAAAATACAGCAGTTAACTAAATGTGCGCACGTACAATTAGAACTAATGCATTTAAGTCATCTAAACAATAAATCCAAAAAAATATAAACATACAAACTGAAATCGTGAAAGTGCATAAGAGTACTATGATTCATGGTTGTGTGGACATGGATGTGGCCATCACAATATCACAAACCCAAAAGGCCTTCGTCAGAAAGTTATCATCTGCTCTGCATTTCTGCAGAACAGTCCTAGGGTAACAGAATGAAACGCCATCACAAAAGATATAAATAATGGTAGTTTAGTAATGCATCATTTATGTTTTCTCAAATATGAGAAAGTTTGCCTACAAATAAAAATGAGACCCTTGAACCAAATGAGTCCATTTGATCAAAGCAAAGAAATGGAGACAAGTACCAGAAACACAACAACAGGTGCATAAATGAAGAGTCAGACAGAAACGTTGCTTGCAGCTTTGTTTCTTACTTGCTTTGTCACTTAAATTTTTTAGAAAACAAAAACTGAACAGACAAGTGGGTTTAACGATGGAAGAGATGGAAACAATTGGAAAGCTGAATTTGTTTGTTTTTGAGTAGGAATAGGAGACTTTAATGACACAAAACTATGTTCACATGCAAATGTTGAGGCTGTGCTTGGTAGAAGACTTTGAATATAATTTACATTTCTATAATTCCCACAGGGTGCATTTAGCCTGCGCTGGAGGGATGGGTTTTTTAACCAGCATACATTTATGTTAACTCTTTCATGTTACTGATCACACACACACACACACACACACACACACACACACACACACACACACACACACACACACACACACACACACACACACACACACATGCACGCACACACACACACTCATAGCATGTCTAAAACTACAGGAAATTAATTTGAGTTGTGCTTTTCTCCATACCTGTAAAAATTACCATATGAAGTAGAGAAAAGTCAGAATCAACCATCAGATTATTAAACAACTGCTCTGCTGTTTGGGCCACAGCTTCTTATCATTAGACTTAATGAGAATTTCATATTAATCATGAGAATGATGCTTATGTACAAAGCACATAAAGGAGTAAATATTCAAAAAAGATCTGTAAAAAGAGAAAGTAATTATAATTTAAAAGGAATTGATATTTTTTTAAAAAGCAAGATTCCGAACAGTGATAATGGAAATATGAATTTCAGTTAAAGGTGTCTGTTTATGGAATAGTCTCGAATGTGAAATAACATTCTAAATCATTTTCTGTATTTAAAAGAGTGTCAAACATATCTTGATGAAATAATAAGTTCTTAAGTGGGCTGATAGACTGTTTGTGTCCGGGGGGGTAACGACAGCCTTTGAGTTGAACAGCTAATGTCTGATGTGTAAAGGGGGCAGAAATTATATGTTTTTGCTTCTTTCTGCTCCTTTTAATTTATGATTATTTGAGAACATGAATTGTTTTCATGTAAATTTTGTTTGATTGGATGAAATAAAATAAAAAATTGAAATGGAAAAAATGGAAATGGATAAATGAGCACACTCGTGTTGTTACGGACCAAAGGAGAACACGTCTGTTCTGTGAACTGGTTATTGAATTTGTAGGTTGTGTATTTTCACAATCCTCTTGTCTCCTTCCTGCCTTCCTTCACATGTCTGCAAGTTCCTTATCCATCTCCTGTGCTCTCACCGATGTGTCTTCCTCGTCCCTGGTAGCTTACCTGGTCCAGCTGTTACTTATTTCCGTTTATCCTCTCTGGGCTTTCTTCCACTCTACTCCAGATCGTTGTAGCCGGCAGCGGGATCTGGTGCCTGCCAGTCTGTCTGCCTGCAAGGCTAGTTCAACAAACTTGTCTGCCAATCAGCCATCATCCTCTCTGAGGTCTGACTCGGCTCTGGAACAACTCCCTCGCTCTACTTGGAAGAAATCAAAACATGAGACTCACATTATTTTCAAAGCAGTAATGAATCTCCAGTTAAAACTATTTACTTGTTCCACTTGCCATGCTTGACTTCGGCCTATAGGAGGATCTTTGTTGACATTGTTTCTCCATCTTTGTGTGCATGCGCGAGTGGCTGGGTGGCAAAAACATACCTTCTATCAGTATGCAACGTAAATGTTAAGATGTATCCCACCTACAGACAGGAAAATGTTTACAGAGGAGCTCAAAGTCTGTATTGAAGACAAAATTAAAGTTAATAAAAACCCGTATGGGCTCTGGGATGACAGAAGACATTGGTCTCATTTGCTGGTGTTTTTATTTTTATTTTTTCACAAATCTGCTGAGGTGATATTTCATCCTATTCAACTGAAAGCCATGTGCTCTTAAAAAAAGTAAAGGCTTTCAAACGTCTGGAGGCCTACAATTATTTTGTTTTAAGGAAAGTTGAGCCGATCTCTTCTGAAAACAGAACGCGGTGGTCGTGCTAGCATCAGATAGCTTCGACGAGCAGAGTTGCAGCGTTGTTTACGTCACCTAGCAACACATTCTCTCACCAGAAGAGTTGAAAAATGACGCTAGGTGACCAAGTGTTTGTTTTGTGCGCGTTGGTCACCCAGCTTTATTTGTCAGCACTTAGGGTGTGAGAACATGTTGCACCTGTGGGTGATGGCCAAAGATAAAGTATAAATCCTCACTGTTAATGTGTGTCCTTATTTATTTCTGCATTTATTATTATAGTGATCACGGGTTGAGACACCTGAATCAGAACGCAAAAACAACATGACTCAGTGGATTTAAAAATACACAAAGATGAATGTTTTTAAAAACATCTTCTTTAATTAACAAATAGTCACAAGGACTGAGCAGGCTGTCTTCGGCGAGTCCGGCTCGCTTCCTATCATCTCTTTCATATTTCGCGGTTGTTTACGGAGGAAATCCCAATAAAACTTTATCAAGCATCCCACGGGCTGAACAACCAACCACACTGCAAGAATGATCCATCTGCTTCACTAAATCCTCCTCTAAACGTGCAAAACAACTGAATTATAAGCAAAATATGTTGTTTCTTGCCACACACTCCCGTGATGCAATGGGAGAAACGTAACCATTGATGTCACGTGACCTCCTATAAAGTTTAAACTTGTTTCTACAGAATAATTTGGTCTCACACAAAATTAGCAGATTTGACCAACAATTCAGGGTTTTCTGCTTGGCTAACAGGAACAACTTTTTCAACCAAATATCTACCGTATTTTCTGGACTATAAGTCACACTTTTTTTCATAGTCTGGCCGGTCCTGCGACTTATACCCTGGAGTGACTTATACTCTGGAAAATACAGTAATTATAATTAGGCTACGGACATTGTTGGGTATCTTACATTAAAAAGTAATTAATTATAGTTATAAATGACTTTTTCCAAAAAGTAATTGACTTAGTAACTCAGTTACCACACTGTAAAAGAAATTAGTTACCTAGCAAAGTAACTGTGATGTTATTCTTATGTTCTATAACACTATTGTGCCCTATAACATCGATAACATCAAAGATTTTTATAACTGAATGATCCTTACTGTCTTAGAATGAACACTTCAAATACCTGAAATGTTCATTCTGTTAGAATGTTCTTATGGATATCTGGGATGATCATTTCTACTAGGAACAATGGAACTATAGAAATCTGGAATGCATGTCCAGTCTAATAAATGATAAAAAAGGCCACCTTCGGGTTTTAGGGATTCTGAGATTTCTCAACCAATATAATGTAGTTTTTATCCTTAATCATATCTACTTATAAAAAGCATAGCTGTTGATATCTTTATTTGCAACTTTGACTAATTAGATTACAATTAGGACTAGGATAAATTACATTATTGTTACATAAACAAAAAATTATACAGAGGTGTGATTGTTGAGTAAATGTGTATCATTTTGTAAGTGATCACAATTAATAAACTGTCAATGGCATATGAAAGGTGTTCAACAAGATGTAATGATCCATAAATATATTGATCATTAATATTAATGAGCCTTTAATATCTGATTGACACTGGAAATAGGTAATTTGGGTATGCCAGGGTATCAACACTTACCAGCAATGTGACATAGAAGCAAAAACATAGTTTACAAAAATATGTTTATTACTATATTTCTACGACTAATGATCATACAGAATAACTGTAGATAAATGATTATTGAAGACAATAAACAAGCTTTAATGAAACATCATCTAGTATGTTATTAAAAGTCTAATTAAGTTTCTTAAAGAGTGTGATGTCTGGGATAATAATAATCTGGTTGAATTTAGTGATGTTATGAAGTTATCAAATTCAAACCCATCCAATGCCAGTGTGCAGAGCTATGGTACCTGTGTGATGAGAGTTCCTGGCGATCTGGCTGTCTGGTGAAGTCTGCTCGACATGGCAGTTGACTGGAATTAGACTTCTGGTATCCAATGATTGTAGCCCCTTTAGAATATGAGTCAACTGGTCGACAGATACTCCCCTGGTTGACTGCTGGAAGCTGGCGGGTCGTTTTGCAGGTTAAAACAAATAATATGTGATCCTGAAAAAGGCTGGTTCGATGCAGCTTAAAGTATTCCATTGAAAGATCTGGCGTGATCTTGCAAGATGTGTTATTTTCAGCTTCTTGGCTGGAACTGACAAAAGAAAGGAAGTGTCTCCTCATTTGGGTCCGTGTTGGATCAAACAGAAGCCAGAAAATGTAGGAGGCCCTTGATGTAACATTGGTCCTAGGCTTATTAGAAAATATTCCTCTTACTGTGTGAGATCTAAATATGATACAACTGTCATTTGTTAATATGCTGAAAAGATATGTGACATGACTGATAATAAAATCATTATTAAATCATCAAGTAGATTTGTTTGGTGTGTTTAAGATCTGAAATAACGAAATACAATAAACAGTTATTTTTGATTCACAATTACTGTAAAGCAATCCAGACATTATTAAATCACTTTAGATAAAGAATCCATCGTGTAAAACAGAAAATGATTGTAATTCATCTGTAAAGTGAGAAAATCATAGTATAAACCAGAATAAGATTCTTTTTATTTAAGTATAAAATCTTGTCTTCTGAAGGAGGCTCCTCACAGTATTGAGAAAAGAGACAGAGAGCTGCCACTGTCAGAGGTGGTAATGAATTGCACATGAAATTGGAGGCTCCCCCTAATAGTAGGCGTGTATTTTAGCATGCCATCAGTCGTAGTGGGCGTGTTGGCCCAGGCCAGCCCTGAGCAGACCACCAGAGGATAAGGGCCAAAAAAAAACTCCCAGTTGGATAAGGACAAGTACCAGGCCACCCAGGTATGAAAATAATATATGCAATGTGGGCCGGGCCGAACGGAACCAGATGTGAAACCCCTGATACAGTAGTCACAGCTCAGGGTAGGATGGAGGGTGTGGGTGCAGAGCTGTTGTTAGTGACCGGCACATGGTGTGTCTGTCAGAAAGCTTGACACCGCTGTGCTTCATTCAACCACATTGTAATAACACACCACTACATGCCCAGTAATGGGAACGCCATTGCATAAAGTAATTAATTTGATGACTCTGGTACTTAAAAAATAACACAAATGTTGCTAATTTATTTCATAATGATGGTACTTAGACAGCTCAGGATGCTCAGAGGCAATACTCCTAAAGTGTTTGAGAATATCTGCCTTAGCTTGCCATCTTCCTGCCAGATGAGTCATATCTGCATTTATTATTAACTGCTATTTTTATTATTTGGTATTCTGGTCCTGGATCACTGACAGTGAAATTCCTCACACTGTTTAAAACCCAGATTCCAGTTTTACAGATACAAACACAGCCAAATCCCAGTTTTATTAGGTTTCTCTTCTATCTCCAAGCTTATCGAGACCTTGGTGAAGTCATCAGCTCAGCTCTCTCCGTCCCTTGCCTCTGCCTTTCTCTATCCACCAGCCATCTTTACAATCTCTCTTGGTGACAGAAACAGGTTTTATCTTAGCTAGCAGGCACACTTCTACTGACATTGTGTTAACATTTTTCCGTTTTGTCTTTAGTTGTAAAAGTAGACGAGACACTTAATCAATACAAACCCAGTATTTAACTACTCAATAAAACAGCGAGATGTGACTGCCCCTAAAAAGAAACGGGTTTACCATCGACAGCCTTCATACAGTCTGAAGGTTGTTGTGGTGAGAGGTATCGTTGTTGTCTTGGTCAACGTATGTTGTCACAACCTCAGCTGGGATTAAGTCTGTCTCCTCCTCGTGTTGTTTGCTAGTCTTTGTCCTTTTCTCTCTGTTCACTGGAGGGTGCCTTTCTGGTTCCTGGCAGCTTACCTGGCACAGCTGTTGCTCATCTCCTCATTACATTTATGACATCCTGCTTAATAACTGAGACGAAAGTCAAAAGCCTGAAGGTGAAAATAAAGAAGCTAAATGAGACACAACAAATGCTAATTGTTGTGTACAGTTTACAGAAGTCCTGGAGGAACTTTTAGAGCAATAATGGCTAAAGAGCAGGATTAATGGATTGGTGATGTAGCCAGAGCCTAAAGTCAGTTTTCAGTGTGAAAACAGAAGACCCTCTTTAAACTAGTTGGATTATCTTTTTGGATTTAGGCAAGTCTCAAATTAAATTTAATTACCTTTAAAGTACTGGGGGCTAAAAGGGAGTGGCAGTCGTTATTTAACTTTTACAATTCAAAGTTAGTGGAAAAGCTAAATCTCAAGAAAATGATCACAAAACTATGAATGAACAGTAATGGTTAGTTAATCCAGAGAAATGTGAAGTCAACAATGTTCTAGAATCTTCCTAAGACTCAGTTGCTGCTGTTAGCTAGTGCTAACCAGCTGTAGACAAAATATTGCTATACTTGATATTATGCTCAATAACATGTTACCACTGGACCTGTTTTCAGTTTAAAACAGTTAAATAAAATTTCTACACTCAAAACTAAAGTTTTTTATTTATCTTTTCTCAGCGGCAGCTGGAGGTTGATAAGTGGAACAGTCAAAGTTTGAAAGAGTCTAAATCAGCTGCAGTTCAAAATGTTGAATTTGGTTTATAAAATGGTTAGGAACAATGTTTATGCTTGTTTCAAACCACGGCTCAAACCAAAGGTGTTCATAAGTCATCTGAGTGAGATGGAAGTGAGTGGATTCATTCTTGAACCTGATAGTTTGTTTAAAAGCGGAGGATTTAATCACTTCTGCAAACAAACTTTGACTTTTAGAGTTCTGGTCTGTTAGGCACATGTGCTTAGAGGTTGTGCAGCATTATTATCCTCATTCATGACTGTTTTAACTTTTTTTAATGATTCTCCCAACTGAAACAGGCAGCATGCTTTGTTGGTGCATTTAATGAGGAGGGAAAAGAAAACGATATGTCGAAAGTTTTAAGTGGTCACCAAACGCCTGAGGAAGAAAGTCTGGTCTAAAGGCAGAGCTGGCCTTAGAAAGCTCCCAATGTTGAACTGTTTCCTCCCTTGTAACATGTTACGTTAAAATGTTAACTGACCCAAATTAAAATACCTGAGTTGTCTTATGCCGCTAACCAGTGCTAGCTGGAACGGCAGGTCATGCTCACTCAGGACGTTGCTAATAGCTGACTTGTGCAGAAACACCCAGTCAACCTGCTCCGTCTTTGATGTTGTGCTTTTGGTTTGAAAAACTAGAAGAAAAACTTAAACTGAGAACATTTCATTTCAACCTCTAGTTCTAAAAGATGTGAAAAAACTCATGCCTCATTATCTGAGCTGAGCTTGGGTAAAAAGGAAATTCTTTTTGTGTTATTTGTGTCAAAAACATACATATTTAAAATCAAAACAGAATTCTGGCAAACAATCAATGACCAGGTCAATTAAACATGTTTGAATTATTATTTCTGATTATAACTGGTAACTCTTGAGTTTTTCATGCAGGCTGAACACGAAAATAATCTCGTACACCTTTCTCCATGCGTTAGCTTCTGATCTACATCACACCGTCACCTAACATTCATGGACTCACCCATCTTGACTCAAGACGGGGTAGGCTGTTTTAGCATCCAGTAAACAGCAGAGAACATCTTGGCTAGTAGAAGCTAACTGTTAGCATTAGCAACTCCATAACACAGCAGAACAAACAGATTTAGTGGCATAGCCACAATTCTGTTTGCCAATCTGAGGCGGGATGTCCAAATATCAGGAAATAAGACTCTAATGCTGTTTTATTCCACTCAACTCTGATCTGGCTCACTTCTAATTCCTGAAGGAGACCCGCCGGGCCTTTTCCCCCAGAGTACTACATACAAGACATTAATTTCCACTAGAGACCGCTGCAAACACGAGTAAAGTTGATCTCTAAAAAGACTTTTATGTTGCAGTCAATTCTCTAAATATCCATCGTTAAGTGTTGCAAACTTTTTCTTTGAATAAGATACATTTTGCTCTCCTTAAGTCTTTTTTGTACCCCGTCCCCCTGAATATGTCACACATGTGTAAACAGATATCAGCTTATCCCTTTCTTTTGTTTTCTATCAGATTTGCAGACAAGTCTCAGTAGCCTAATTCATTGGTTCATTAAATCAAGTGGCGGGCAAGACCCCACCCATGTTTGTGCCACAGTGATATCCCCAGTTGTACACTAGAGTTAAACCTAATCTAATATTTAAAGATGTTTTGTCTATATTTGTCTGTCGGACTGCCTGTTTGACATTAGTAGAGGGGAGCAGCAGTGATTGAGGTTTCTAAATAAATATCTTGCAGATAAATGATGAGCGCTGTGCCATTCACATCCATTCATAAAGGCTATATTTACATTTTCATTACATTTCTATTCAACTAACGTGAAAGCTTTGATGAGGATTAAACAACAATTGTAATGTTTGTGGAAGAAAAGAGGAAAGTATAAATCAAAAGAATGTAGACAGAAATGGCTAAAAGCTGCTGGGATGAAAGATGGCGAGAGCGATAATGTGGGAGAGCAATATGGAGAAAGCTGTAAAAGCAAAGGAAATATAATGAGAAAGTGGGTGAAGGGCATGGAGCACACAAGACAGAGGAGCTGGAAAATGTAATGCACGAGGGGAGAAAATAAGAGCCTGTCTCTGGGGCGATGAGGTTGATTTGGGCCTGTTGGTGATTAGGTTTGGTGTTCTCCCGCAGAGCCGAGGTGAGTCACCAGTCTCCCACACACACAGACGCACACACACATTTTGGTCGACAGAGGGTGAGAAACAGCATCAGTTCTTTACTGTCAGTGTCCTGCAGGGCTTGGTGAAAAAAAATGCTTCTATTATTCAAAACGTGGGACAGAAATCCACAAAGACAACTTGCTTTTGGAGACATAAAAAAGCTCCCTCTGAGTGAATGTTGGTGCTTGTGTACTTGGCTTAAAATTAGGGCATAACCACTGTCTCTAAATCAAATGACCTCTGTTGTACAACAGTCAAACACACATAAATGAAATGAAACAATCAGATTTTCAGAAGAAAAAAAGATCATAATAACCCTCCATTATCCAGAGCACCACACACTTAATAGGCTATGCCTTAGCTAGCATGAGACAAAACTGGATTTATAAGTGCTGATGATCTCAAGAGTCACATTTTAGATTATCCGTAATTGCACTTCCTCCCTGAGAGGCATCTCGCACAGATTTGAGTAAATAAGCCGAAAACAAGGCAAGCAAAACAAATTAGGATACCCAGCAAGAGTCGCTGGCCATGCGTCAGCGCTTACCACAATGAAGGCATATCGTCTGAGCCAAATTTCAACTTTTGTCCACATTCTGTGTGTGCAGCTTCAGACACAGAGATAAATGATGAATGTAGCCTAGAACAGGAAGTTAGGTCCATTTTATTTAAATTTCTGACTTTCGGTTAAAGCTGTTCACCAACGGTCACAAAACATGCTGGGTTCGTTTCAGGAATCCATAATCAACTGCAAAAGAGTTGGAGGAATTCAACTTCTGGTTTATGTCAAAGGTTGGCATACAGAGTTGTTGTTATAAATAGGTGTAATATTTATATCGTTTTTTTCATCATTTAAAATGGAAATTAGACTACATTATGTAGAAATGCTGCCCTTAGTTGATTTTGTGAAGCTAAAAAAGTGGGGTTATAGCAACTCTTCATAAGTGAAACAAGAGATTCTCTCACTGCTATGAAACTAACTAATTGTCATTGGAGTCGTGGGAACAAAGAGTGCCACAGTAAGCAGCTTTGAGAATCCAGAAGACGGAGAATATAGTAGAGAACCATGTTGTACAGATGAAATATTTTCACCATACATCAAACCAGAAAACCAGAGAGGGTAGAAAACGTAAGATGGTCGTGAGAGACGTTCAGTTAAGAAGTCTTGCATTTACACTTACAGGGAACATAATTATGCAAAACTCACTCTTTGCATCTTTTGTGCTGCTATATGGGTCTCTAGTGCCTATATAAACACTCCAAAAACAAATAAAAACCATCCATCCACTTTTTGTCAGTGTCTGGTTTCAGGAAACAAATGCCTAAAATGAGCAGATTTAAACAGTTCCCTTTTGTGATGTCACAATAATTGAAATCTTTCAACAGCAGCAGCTCAAATCCCAGTCACTCCTGGATATGGGAGTTCCTCATAGTAGCCAAACACGGGATGGGTGGGTGTGGCCAGCAACTGCTCGTCTTCTTAAAGTGACAGAATGGCTCATTCTGGAAGGGACCAAAAAAATGTCGAAAATAAAACGGCTGAAATAGCTTTATGTGACAGGGATCAACTGTAAAGAACATGTTTTGTATAAACCTTAGGACTGTTATCGAAATATCTTGATCATTTTTTTCCCAATCCAAGTTCAAATCATTATTGATTTTTAAACATCTGATAATGCCATCCAATCTGATGCTTCAGCAATGGATTAAAAGGGCTTGTTACCATGTGATATTGTTATTTCCTCATGAAAACAACCCCAAAAAACATTTTATTTCTGGTTTCAAATTCAGGCTGATGAAATAACTCTATTTAAGGCAAATGACGTCTAAATAGTGCCACCGGTAATATTTTATCATGCCTACCTTTGCTCCCAGAGATTTAGCAGGATATGGCTATTTTGACATAATAAGAAAAAAGGTGAACAGATCATAGTTGTCCTTGTTATATTATTATTATTATTATTTTTATTTTTATTATTATTATTATTATGAGTTTCCTCCGTAGGGTGGCCGGACTCAGCCTTAGAGATAGGGTGAGGAGCTCGGACATTCGGGAGGGACTCGGAGTAGAACCGCTGCTCCTCCGGATCGAAAGGAGCCAGTTGAGGTGGCTCGGGCATCTGGTCAGGATACCTCCTGGACGCCTCCCTGGGGAGGTGTTTCAGGCATGTCCTGCCAGCAGGAGGCCCCCGGGTCGACCCAGGACACATTGGAGAGGTTACATCTCCAATCTGGTCCGGGAACGCCTTGGGGTCCTGCCGGAGGAGCTGGTGGAGAAGACCAGGGAGAGGACGGTCTGGAGCTCCCTAGTTGGGATGCTGCCCCCGCGACCCAGACCCGGATAAGCGGAGGAAGACGATGACGGAGACTACGACGATTATTATTATTATTATTATTATTATTATTATTATTATTATTATTATATTTTCTTTTTTATATGAGTTTCTTTCTTTCTGCATTTATGTCATTTCCAAACACAAATAAGAACCATCCATCCATTTTCTGCCACTGTCTAGTTTCAGGAATTATAGACCACATGATCACAGCAATGATGAAAAATCTCATAGCTGCTCAAAGTGACTCTGAAATCCGACATTTGCAACCACAGACAGAGACTGGTCATGACGTTGTGTGACGATACAGTAGTGTATTTTGTCCCTGCAACAATGAATATTGATGTAGTGGAACTTGTTAAACTTGTTAAAATTAAAACTAATCTATTGTCACTACATTTGAAAATCTTTATCATGATGAATTAAAATACCATCCTTGTTGTTTTAGAAGGTTTCATGCAGTCACCTGATTTCTATCGTATAAAATCACATGATCCGAACTTAAAGAGTACATAGTACATAGCTGGTAGTGATGAACTGCATGTGAATGGTCAAAATGACATTTCTAACATAGCACTGTACAATCATGGTCTTTTAGCACTAACTGTGATCTTCTAGCTTTAACCAGTTTGTTCTCATTCTAATCATCATCTCTAAATCAACCATTTCAATCTGTGACTTCTAAAAACTTTTTCCAAGACATCCAGTAAAACCTCATCCATTAACTTAATGGGTGAGATAAAAGTGTTTTATGATGTGCTGTCATTTTACTGCCAAAGTGTCAGCCAAAACAGAAAACAACTAGATGTTGCCTAGCTTCTGTTCAATGGCTGAAACGCAGCTGCAGTACCATCTGCCCCACGTTCCAACCTCCTTAGCACAACTTTGTGACGTGTTAAACACACAGTAGTTTAGCATTCGTTCTATTTAAAGGCATACAAGACAGACCAAATGTGTCATAGCACAAATAGCTGTGGTGTCACTGGTATTTATTAATGTTTGTTGAGGTTTTTGACAAAATATTAAAGCAGCTGGTAGAAGAAAAAAACTGAAGAAGCAAAGCATTGACTTTTAACATTCATTAAGATATAAAAGTTTGATTTGGGGACTTGCAGATGGAAAGTGGTCCAAACAAAATCAGATTGTAGCCAGATGGTTTCCAAGATAAAGACATATAATATTCCTCAGCAGCGATCGCTGATGATTGATTTCAAATTACTCATTTGAAAACCCACAAAAAACATGGACCTAAGACAATTAACACCAGAGAAAGCACAATATCAGACTGAATTAAATTGGGTTTCCATGACAGTGATTAAAAATGATCGTTTTATGTGCTGAAAAAACAGGTTTCTGTTTCTATCTTAAGCTCTGAAACACCTTCCATCTAGAATGAATAAACTCAAATGAAATCCTTTAAATATCCTCCCATCACTGGTATTTCTATGAGATGTAATGAACAGCTGAAATAGGAAGACCGTGTATGTTTTTATGTTTAAATTGGATATGAGAGGATTCTCTCCCACTGCCAATGCATCTAGATCACATTATTGCAAGTGGATTCACATCAAGCTAAAAATCTGTCTGGGCAGATGAACAGGGAGTTATAAATAAGCTTGCTTTTGGGCAAGCATCTTATTTTAATTGTGTGCGTGTGCAAATTTCTGGTTTAATGGCACTATAATGTCAACTGAAATAAAGTCATTTGCTATTGCCATTATTTATTTCATTTAAGGAAGATGCAAATACAAACCAGGTGAGCATTTTCACAGAGTGGGAAGAAGAGCCTCAAGACTAATTTGAAGAATGATTTGATTTCAAAGATAATTGGGTTGTAACATAATAAAGACCAGAAAATTGCCCCTCTTTTGGTGTTGTTTCAAAGAAATAGTCAAAGAATGGTAAGTGTAGAATTTACTGCACTGATTTCCGATTTGCTTCAACTGAGTCTTCCTCGGTCAGAAGGAACAGTCATCTGTGTTGGTACAGTTCAAGCTGTTTATTAGCATTCTGTTCCAGTGAGTACAGATGCCCTCACAGATGTGTGTGTGTGACTGTGGGTGTATACATGGGATGAGATGTGATGTGGTTATCTAGAAAATACAAATAAAGGGGAGAGAGATCAACAGACAGCAATACCTGATGGTCAGTCTACAACTCTGTACAATAATTTGCAACTGTAGTACTGTAATCTACACCATCATAATACATCCACCAAATGGCACTATCAAGTGAAAGACTGATAAATATCAGCTAACCTAAGCAGGCTCAACTGGCCAACAGTTCAAAGATTGGAGACACACCACTAATAGATTAAATCCAGTCATGGACTAGGATAAATAGGAAAGCAAACACACCCTCAATACACTTTAGGCCCCAATATGGCGTTGGGTTCTGTAAATCTGTACTATACAGACTAAACAGTCCACAAATAACAATAAACAACAATAGAGGACATCAATCTATGTTTATACATGCACATACATTCAGCTCAGCTTCCATACTCACATAATAAGTACGCACACAGGAGGTATACACCCAGGAAACACCGACAAACACCTCAATGCATCTCAACTGCTCATTCAACAAAACAGCTGGGCATGCTCAGGATGCCATATTTTATGTTGAGGTGCATCATGGGAAATGTAGTGTGATCAATGCACCACAAACGGGGGATGTTTAACAGCCGCCAATGTATTCATACGAATACACTCATCTCAAAGTCCCTTTAACATGAAACAATCTCACCTGAGTCCTTAGGGAACTCAGATAGTTCCACCAGCTTAGTCACTGGGCGAACATAAATACTATCTTTAACATTCACCTCTGCTGCCCGAACCACACCATCTGTCCCGAGAAAGATTTTAGAAATAGGCCCCAAAGGCCAAATACCTCTGGGTAGATTAGAGTCCACAATCATCACTACTTGGCCTAGAGTTATATTGTCCGTGGACTTCCTCCACTTCTGTCGAAGTTGCAGTCCAGGGAGGTAGTTATGGATGAAGCACCTCCAGAAATGATCGCTGATGACCTGGCTGTGTCTCCATCTCCTATTGGACAGAACACCTTGAGGGCCATATACGATCTGGGGGAGCGCTGCATTCTGCTGCCCCATTAGGAGAAGGTTTGGTGTGATGGGATCTGGATCGGCTATGTCCGCTGATGCATAGCCGGGTGGTTTAGAGTTCAGAATGCCTTCTACTTCTATGAGAGCCGTATGTAGGAATTCTTCTGCCACAACTTGGTCTTTAAGGATAACTTGTAGGGCTGTTTACACTGATCTGACTTCTCTTTCCCAGGCTCCCCCGAAATGAGGAGCGTGGGGTGGATTAAAGTGAAAGTCAATGGTCTGCTTGGCCAGTCGCTGCTTCAATTCAGGCACCATGTTCTCAAATGTGCATTGGAGCTCCCTTTGGCCACCCTTGAAATTGGTACCTTGATCAGACAATAGCTCATATGGTTTCCCCTTGCGTGCGATGAATCAACGCAGTGACATGAGGAAAGAGAGTCAAGACTCGGGAGGAGATCAAGGTGCACACTTCTGGTTGTAAGGCATTTGTAAATGATCCCCCAATGTTTCTCTCTTCTTCAGCCAACCTTTATCAAACATGGCCCGTGTCACGGCTGCCAGCCTTGAGTGAGGAGCAGGAGCCAAGATCACCAAGCTCCAGTGAATCAGCCCGACACCGCCCCTCCTTCTCCTCTCTCCCGGGCTGCTGAGGAGCACAGCTGAACTGAATCTATCTAATGAAGCAAACACCTGCATAAAAGGGCTGTGCCTTCAGCAGTCTGGGAGGCAGCAGTGCAGGGGTTCTGCTGTCCTCCTGGTTTTTGTGTGTTTTCAACCCCTTTCGTTTAGACACATTTGGATTTGTTGGAGTTTTAAACTGTGATAGTTTTAACTCTTGGTGATAAAGTTTGGATGATCCAGGGGGATCTTTTGTGTGCTCGGTTTTTTGTAAAGTTTAACTTGGTTTGTGCAATTTTACTGACTTCCGTTTTAAACACCTTCATGTGGGTACAGCTTTTAAAATTAGCTTTTACCAGGTGTTTTAATCAGTAAATTGTTTGGGACTTTTATCAACTTCGAGCTTTTAGAACACCTTCGTTTCGGTAAACTTTTAATATAAGTTTCTACCAGGTGTTTTTATAGTTGATAATTCGTGATGTTAACCTTTTAGAGAGATCTGTTTGCTTGTGTTTTAATACCTTTTGTACGAATAAACCCATTTTAAACTCCGCCGCCAGTTTTTATGTTACCCCCATCCTTCACATTTTTACCAACACATGTCGGGGATACTCACTCAAGGCTGGCAGCCGTGACAGCCTGAAACAATCCACTTCTGTTGACCAGAATGGAGGTTTGTACAGTCTCAGTCGTGATGAGGGTAAATCAGCCATTTAACAGTAAGACCGTTTAAAGCATGGGTATCCAATCCTGGTCCTGGAGGACCAGTATCCAGCAGGTTTTGTGGTTTCTCGGCTCCAACACACTTGATTCAGTGGTTGAATCACCTGTGCAGCAGCTCACCAGGCTCTGGAGAAGCCTGTTAATCACCTGCTGATTGAAATCTGGTGTTTTGGAGCAGGGTTAAAACCAAAACCTGCTGGATGGCCCTCCAAGACCAGGATTGGGCACCCCTGCTTTAAAGTCTTGTAAGGGAGACTGTAAAAGTCTAAGAGGGAGAGTTCAGACTAACTGGTCCTTAAGAGGAGTTCTCCAGTGTCACCTCCCTCAGCTTGTCAGATTCCATAAAAGTCTTTAGAATGTTGATATTTTTGATTGTGGGTGAAAAGATGGTCCTATTTATAGGAAAGTCTTCCTTTCACTAATATCCGTGTGATTCACAGCCCTAATAAAACAACAGCCTCAAATAAATAGGAAACCGCTTCACTTAATGGATTTTCAGACAAGTAAACAAAAAAATTGAACATCATGACCAAAAACATTTAAACTTTATGACCTAAAGCGGTTTCAGGTTTTAATCTGCAGTTGTGCTGGCTGGCATTACCGTAAGGATTCATTTCTCAGAAAGACAGAATGTTACACTTTTTTATCTTGAACCATTGTCTGCCTTTTTTGTCCCAAGTGTCAGCTCACAGACACTTTAACATCCTAAAGGAATATTTTTAAATGAGTTTTCAAAGTGTTTTCTACGAGCACAGCACACATTTGTTCACATAACATCCTATAGCTGGAATCTTGTAATCATTCAAAAGAAGTTAAAAGCCCTGAAAGCATCTTCTAGCAAAGCAATTACTTTAACCTCCTAGGACCCAAACTTGTATTTGGTGTAATTTAAAAGAAAACATATCTAGCTATTACAGATTAGTCCACTCTAATTAATGGAAATAAAATTACAAAAATTTATATAACGTAAAAATACAGTTAAATAAAAATGTTGTCTAATGAAAAGAAGGAACGTCAGATGTTGAGTTGACTACCGGTCCAGTCAAGAATAGAAGGAGTATTGCAGATATTAGTTTGTGATCCTATGAAGATCTGTGTAGAGCTGAGTGGGTAAAAACAAAAACATATATTAGCCACCACTTTTGAAGAAACCAAGTAAAACTTGATATTAGTTTTTTTTTTTTTCAAATTTTGGTCCATAACTTTAACTGTTGAATCCATATTGTTTGAAAAAGAAAGCCAGGTGAAGTACGAGACCAACATTGTTTTTGAAAGAGACTTGTAATGCGGAGAAGACAAAAATATTCCAATTAAAATAGAAATATGAAGGGAACGTAAATTGTAATTGCAAAAATTATTAAATGTATATACATGACCATTTTACCTTGATTCCCAGTCACTGCTAAATCAAAGTTCAGCATCCTTGTCGGTAGGACAGACCTCAGTGGTGCTTCATACTTTGGACCGTTGTCAGCTCTTGGCCTGGAAACTCCTCTGAAACATAGGACATTGTAAAATACGACAAATCAATCAAACACTGTAGAGTTTCTGTAGTTCATATTAGAGAAATGCCCTTTAGACAGAAATGGTTGACATTTATTAACTCATTCCAAATAGATGCTTACATTTTTCTATAATAGAATGATGTCTTTATTTTCAAACAAAAACATGGCTCTAAATGTTGTTTCTATAATATAACGTAGTAAAACTCATGTCTTCATTGTCGAAGAGATTGCCTTCTACTGTATTACCAACTTTAGGCCAAATTGCTCTTTGAATAACTTTTTAACAACATTCAATAGCATTTTGATAAATATAGACATTTCAACCATAAAGCTTTTTGTAACCCACTGTTTTGGAAATCGACCACTGCAGCTTTAGGTCACCCAGCATATTAAATATTAGACATCTTTAAGCTCGCCACATTTGGTTGGAGAATTTACTCAGGAACTGAAACAAGGATACAACAAAATGCAACATAACTATTGAAAGAACATTCTTACTTTAATTTTATAAAATGGTTGTCAGTCGTCTTTTTCAATCACCTATGAGGATTTCTGGCTCCTCTCCATTCAGTGCAGAAAGAAAATGGTTCCTCGGGCTGGGCACCCCATGGCAGGTACACAGGGTCACCTACCCAGTTCAGCAGGGTCTACTCTTTTAACTTACTTAAAATGAGTTTATGGACATCAGCCAAAATAAAATAAGTATATCTAACAAAATTTAGATGTTTAAGTAACACTTGGAACACTGAAAGAAATGTCATGAACTCAAATTTGCAGAGTTAGCAAATAAGTTTGTCACTTTTGAGTAAAGTGAACTTCATAGAAGTCAGTTACTGCAACTTTTTCAGGGAAATAACTTATTTGAACTCACTTTGTTTATTAAGATATTGCTGTTAGGTTTTACAGTGCACTGTCAGCAGCGAGAGGAGGTGAAAATGTTAGATAATACTCAAGATGCGCTGATTGAGATCTTTTCTTTTGCAGTTATCTCTGCAAAGTTCTCTGTGTGTAACATGTAAAATATGTGTCATTAACAAACTAACTCATGGCCAAATAAATAAATAAACAAACAAATCACCTCTTGTAAAAACAAAGATAGCGGCTCAGCTTGTCGCCAACTATCAAACAATTCATCCCATAGCCCAACCCTAATAACTTCAATCAGGCAATGTTCCAATAAAAATATGTATTAGATATTCAATCAATAATGGTCCCAACTTTCATGTCAGCCAATTCAAAAATCCCTTAGCTATAATTTTGTGAACACTTTCTTGCTTCAGCATAAATGTGTTTTAAATATTTTCTGAACATTTCTTTTTCATATCTTTCACCATTATTCCATGGGAAAAAATGAATGATTGAGCCTCAATGAAAGTAGTAATTTTAGTCCTTTTTCATTTTACCTGAACAATTGGTCACTTTTTCCCCAACCAAACCCAGAGATTTTGGATTTCTTGACACATCTTCATTTTCCAGGATGATGACATCTCATACAAGCTGGAGAGCCCAACACATTTTGGGTGAAGGGGTGTCTGCATTCATAATCTGAACTACCTTTTGGCTTACCTAGTGTGCTCTAGTGAGAATATTCATAAAATCCTAAAGAATTAAATGACAGCAAAAATCAAGCAGGTTCCGCAGATAAATATTTTCACAGAGTTGCAGAGTAGAAAAACATAAAAACTCTTTTACAGTAATTATGGACAGCTTCAAGATTATCAGAAGGGGCCAGGCGGGTAATGAAACAGCATGATAATCCCACCATGTGAACCAGGCTTTACTCGGTAAAAATCACAATATGTAAACACTCACCTCACCTCTGATTGGCTAATTGCAGTGCAACTCTTCCACTTCCTTTTCTTTCACTGGTAAAAAACAATAAAAAATAAAGAAATATGATGCAATGTGCATGTGTTTTCCCCAAAATATAATCCAAAAGTGTTCTGCCATGTTGTGGACTTTCTATTGTTGATGGTTAGCTTCTACTAGCAACAATCACTCCTGCTCTCTCCTGGCTGCTAAATCAACACAGATCTCTGTTTATGTTTATGTTTATTCATTTAGCAGACGCTTTTATCCAAAGCGACTTACAATTTATAACCTATAGGGCATGTTGTGATCTGTCTGCAGGCGCAAACCCACGTTTTCCCTGTGACAAGGAACTGAAATTTTCTGACTCAATCATTTGCTATTTAATTTTTGCAGCTAATGCTGGCAACAGGGTTTAAAGTCTTTTTTCACATTATCATATAAGTCAGAGTCACCAATCATATTTAAAAACAACCGGTATTATACAGTTTCTCAGTGAACAATACCTTTACGGTTGGTATTTTGTTTACCGGTTGGCTGAATTATTGAAAACTGAGACAGAGTTCTTACGTGCTCGCTGCAACATCTTGGCTATACTTCTGTTTGGTACAAAGTTCTTTTTAGGATCATTTCCTTTCTCGTCAGAGCTCACTCTCACAGAGTTAGCAGGTTTTCCTGGTCCGCAGTGGATTAATGTCGCCTTTTGGTTTTGGCTCCTCTCACTCGTAGAATAAGAAAGAAATCATTACCAGTGAAACACCCTCCCTCCAAATGCAGCACTTAGAATGAGGCATTGTTCAGTCTTAGAACAGGAAGTTCAGCGTCTTTTTTTGTAGATGTCTATCAGTGGTCCCGCTTCTGTAATTACACCTCGCAGCTTCCATGATGATGCCCTACAGTACACAAACACCACCTGTGTGTAATTTGTGTTGCCTCTATTGCAACTAATGTGTCACTGACATGACACAACAGTCATTACAACCAAAGCTCAGCCATGGTCTCAATTACACCTACTGGGATCTCTTGGAGTTGGCCATAATCACAGTTACAGCCTGTCTCCCACAGCAACGGCAGCAGGCAGTAAAAGAGAGTTCAAAGCCAATCAAAATCTCTCTCTCTCTGAATTTTCTTTACATCTCGCCAAAATATGTATCTCTGAGCAGAGACAAGTGTGGAGATTGGAAATCAGGTAAGGGAATATTTCTCTTCAGAAGTTATGCTACGGTCTAGAAGCTTAGCTGTTTTCCTGAAGATGTTCCTGTCCAACAGGCTAATAAACAGGCTCGTTAATGCTAAACTTGTTTTTGGAAATAGGCAACATTTCTTTGAAAGTGTGTTTTCAAGTTGTTTACAGTGACATAACGTATTTCCAAAAAAACAGAAATCTTGCAGATTTAATATTGTAGAATAAGGGAATGTCTTTTCTCCCTTTCTTTCTTCTTGCAAGGTGAATAAAGCTGACGAACCCAAAGGAGTTTCTGTTTTCATGTGTGTGAGATGAAGAAGAGAGTGTGTGTGTGTGGTTTTTCCTTCCTCGTCTAGCTTGTTGTGTGGCAGCAGATGAAGTTTGTTTGGAAGACACTCACAGTTCTGCAACCTACATGTCTTCTCTCACCTCCGGGCCCTGCAGCCATCCAGCCAGCTCACCCTGTCCTCCCACTGTGTCATCTCAAGCCCCATGCATGCCACTCATGGAATATTTAACGTCGGTGTTCACTAGTCATGTAGACTTCTGCTGTTTGGTCTCTTCTCTGTTTTCCTCCAACCTGAAAGGGACCCCGCCACCACCAAACAAATACTTGTTACACGAAATAAAGTATTAGTGTTGCTTGATTTATTTATTTTTTTTATCCTCAAATGTCAACAAAAGCCAGTGGGACTTATGAGTTGCCTATGTTTTATCCATAGGGGTCAGGAATTTAATTAAAATGGTTTGTAATCTAAAGGGAGTATTTAACCAATATAAAGTTTTAAAAAATGAACGCTGTTTTGGTTGTAATAGTCTCTGGGTTAATAAGTGTCACATCTTTGAAGTAAAAGCCTTACATGTACATGCATTGTATCCATAAACGGCAGCATAAAAATGACTTGAAGACTTGATTAACGAAGCTTAGTGATTTAAATGATCTCATTTTCTGCTTTTTCTTGTCTCTTTTTCTAACAGGGTGGAGGAAAGTTTCAAGACTCTATTCTGGTCCATCTTTGGGCTGTCTGAAGTGATCTCTGTGGTGCTGAAGTATGACCACAAGTTCATAGAGAACATCGGCTATGTCCTGTACGGAGTCTATAACGTCACCATGGTGGTTGTTCTACTCAACATGCTTATTGCTATGATCAACAGCTCATACCAGGAGATAGAGGTACGTGGAGAGTCGATAGAGAAAGGGCACAATGCTGTCAGCAAGTCAATAAGGATCATCTTTTTGCCTGCAGGAGAATTCGAGCATGACTTTAAAAATGCCACGAGCTGTTAGGGATCAATAGAGTGACAACAGAAACTAAAATCAAAAATAAATAAATCACAATGAAAGTTGGTCACAAAAATCCTTCAGTTATTTATTTATTAATTAATTTATTTGGTCATTGTATTGACGGATATAGTCAGACAGACTGGCCTTCGGCTGTCTGTTTTCTGGTGTCCTTATTGACTGTTGCAACAACTAAAATCAATCATAGTGTCCTCTCAGACTAATTTCATTTTTTCTGCTTTTGGATTTATTGCCTGTGTTCATGTTCCCCTGCAGGAGGATGCAGATGTTGAGTGGAAGTTTGCCCGTGCCAAGTTGTGGCTCTCCTACTTTGACGAGGGTCGGACCCTACCAGCCCCATTCAACCTGGTTCCCAGCCCCAAGTCCTTCTACTACTTGGTGTTCCGCATCAAATCGTGTCTGATTCATGTCTGCAAGGAGAACGGTCACCATCGCAACAGTGAGGTGGAGTTGGGCAGGCTCAACTCACAGGCCAAGGTCAGTTACCCATCTGTACATTCACATTTTCATCCACTTACTTGAGATTGTGCTTCTTTGGGAGGAATCACATCCTGCCTATGTGTAGGACATGTCCAGAAAACCTCCAAAGGAAACTAGCAGGCGGTCTGATAAGGATGGTAGTACAGTTAACTCCTTCTAATGAGGAAGATCATTGCTTCTACTCTTGGGTGACAGCTATCCTTGTCTCTTCTCTAATGATGATACAATCAGGATCTTATTTTAGCTGCTTGGAGTAGGATCTTAACATTTAGTCTTTATCCAAATCTTTTGAACATAGATGAGTGTTGGACCAGCAAATTTAGCACTTAGCCTTTCAGAACACCACCGTTATCATCTCAAACCAAAGCAACTGCCTCAATACGATGGAGTTCTGATTCATTTATCTATCTCTGGTGGTTCCACTGAGAATGTTCATGAACTGTCATGTTGTGGAACGAAGGACTCAAATGAGCAAACTCGGACCAAAGACTCAAAAGAAAAGAAAGGAGTTTAATGCAGGGAGATGAACCAAAGGTGCTCCGCTGGGGAGGGGGGCTCAGTCCAATTGGGAGTTTAGAGGTCTTCCTGGTTGGGTTCGGTAGTAAGGGGTAATCATCCAGCAGTCAGAGAGCAGATCTCCAGTTGGCACATTACAGAGGTTTCTCTTTCCTGGAGGCAATAAAAAAAGGCATTAGTGGTCTGGTGGTTGAGATCCATTTAACTTAACCGAAGAAGCGCTGCCTGTTTCACCTTTACGACAAACAAACTGGCATTGGGGTGGAGTCAGCAGATGTTTTAACTCCTCTCCTCAGATGAGCCAATGAGAAGCAGCTGTGGAGACTAGGAACAGAGGCCTTGCTAGTTGATCACCTGTGAGGAATAATGGTACAAATTGAAACCAGCAATAAAAAAGCAGCGCTGCTCAGATACAACATGAACACCACAATCCGAACTAGAGACAAGGCTGAGCCCAGACAGAAGCCAGTAAGCTTGACTTTGAAACAGCTCTTACTTTAGGGACTGGTGACCTTGGCCTCTACACTCCCATTTAACTCCCCATGTCGTATCCTTCTGAGGGCACAGTTGAGCCTTCTCTAGGTCCACTAAACACATGGGAACTTTACAAACAAACTTCAGTGATCCACTGCAACTCCATAAGGGATAAGATTTTGTCCAGATGTTTCAGATAAAGCCACTTTTACCTCATCGACTCGTCGTGCGGGGAGGGGTTTACAGCTTGTTTTTAAATCCATGCATGCATGTTTGTTGGGGCTGAAGGTGCTGAGTAGTTATCGTATAATGTGGCCCGTGTTCAGATGGCCGTCCACTTCAGATTCAGGAAACAGACAATAAACTCAAGTACAGGAAGGCAGCATGAGCTTTGCTCGATTTCACACACCACTTCTTCTCTTCTGAATCAAATCTTTTTAACGAAAGTAGAGTCTGTGTGAAGTAAACAGCAGAGGACGTTTTGTACAGAATCAATCTTTGCACCAGCCTTGTCCACAGGCATTTCCTCGACCTGATTCCTCAGCTGGAATGGCTCACCTCAGCTCAGCTATTAGTCAGGTCATTGCTTCTGCCTGCGTGTGCTGAAATGCCCGGGCAGTCCTCAGATAAGGACACGGTGGGTTACACTCTGCTGCCTCTGTGAGTGCCTACATTTTTCTGCAGCTCTAATAGTTTAACTGAAGCAGAGGCGAGTAACTGGGGAGCGATCAATGCATACGTTCCCGTTAGACCGCAGTGAAGAACTAAAAGTGTGAAGAGGAGTTTGAGACTGATGGTGTGGTCTTATTCATCATGCATGCGTGTTTTCTTACAGGTTTTGTTTTCTTTCTGAATGTTCACAGCAGTTTATGCTGAATTTGTTTTCAAACATCAAAGAATTTAAATCTTAGTTAAACTGAAGCGGTAGAGGCCAACAACAGGGACAAAAATGGATGAGTGAGGAAAAACCGCTACACAAAACACGTGTTGGTCACGTTCACTCGAGGCTGAGTACGGTAGTGAGGTCATTTCAAAATGTATTTCTGACACAATGAATGAAACTTTCTCTTAAAACGTAGAAGATTTTCAGATTTACATAGTTTTGGATGCTTAAGCTTTACATCCCCTGAGAGCCACTGATGAAAAAGTATTTAAATTCTAGAAATGGTCAGAATATAAAGAAATACTAAATGAACCTTAAATGTGTTCTCCCATCTGGTCTGTCATCTGTTTCTTAAACACAACACACTTCTCTTTTCATGTAAACATTATTTTCTAGCTGAATCAGCTTTATTGGACGTGTAACAAACACAAGCCCTTCAGCGCGGGATGGTAGTGGCTCTGGAGCAGAATGATTATTTACAGACATTACAGAAGATGAAGGCAGGTTAGTTGTGTCAAAACGAGTAAAGACGTTTCTGTGTCACTTAAACTTGGTCTGCAGACTCGTCGTGTCAGGTGTGCGGAGAACAGACACACCATGTCCAGGTGCAAAGGGTCATCTCATTTCCTGATTCTGGAGACACACATTTCCTCGAAAGAGGGGCCAAAGGGGCCCACAGTATTATAGAGAAGAGATTTATTTTGTTATTAAGACTCCCTGTTTTGAAATGTTATAAGCTATTTAGCAAAAATGATTCCTTGTTTCTAATATGCAAATTTAAAGGTAACATATTATTGGCTAAATATTATAAACTAGTGCAGTTGTTGTATTTGTAAATATTAGTATACCTGCGTTTTCCTTTTAACTCCTTTTGTTCTCATTGCTTTAGCATCTTGGCAGCTCTCATCAGGTGTGGGTGTTAAAGATAATAAGATAAGAATATATGATTTATTACAGCCCAAGGACTCCTTAGCATTATTTATAATGCAGCAACGATCACATTTTGATATGTTTTGTAACTTTATAAATGAAAAGCTTGGACATCACAGATTATTTTTCTTATTTTTTTTTTACAATTATACACTGTATACACAACATATTGTAGAAATAATCATTAATTTATGGTTTTACTCGCCTTTTCTCACTAAACTTTTATACCAGTCAGCTGTTGATATCCGTTCAGCATCAGTAATATGTATCACTACTAACATATCCCTGTTTGAGTTAACACTACATTGTCAAAATGACACATAATAGAGAGCAGGTCATGGACGTGGAAGGCATGTCGAGTTAATCGTTAATAGATTATACAGTCAGGACTCGCTCAGGTGAAGTCTGTCGGTTCTCTGAGGATTTATCTTTTCAAGGATCAAACGCAGAACTTTGTGTTTTGTTTTGTTTTTGTTATCAGCAGGCTGCCGCTTCCTACAACCTTTACAAATGTTTCACTCAGCTGTCTGATTCTGGCTGTTGCAGGATGAGCGCTTTAGGTCCTACCCTCAATCGGGAGAAGAGTTTGTCCACATAAAATCCAGACAACACCCAACCAGATATCAGGTAAGACCGAGGCAGACTCAGAAGCAGACATCAAAGGTTTGGTGTGGAGTGAAGATGAGACAGAGGGAAAATGGATATGAGATGAAGTCTTGAGGAAGAATAAAATGCAAAACAAAGAGGTTGAGGAATACATAACAACAGAAGTAGAGAGGCAGAGACTGCAGCATGGCGATGGCAAGGAAAGAAAAGAGATGAGGGACAGAGGTGAGGAAGTGTAAGGAGTGGAGACAAAAGAGGCGCAGGATTTAACTCGATGGAATCGAAGGACATTGACTCAAAGGAAGTCACACAAAGAGAGAGAATAAAAGCGTAAAGCTGAAATTTCCTCTAATGAGATCATTGAGGTCAGGACACTCTGTACATGATCTCACTGAGGACCAGGAGACACTCTTTTCCCCCCCTGAATATAATCTAGTTTAAAATCTGAAACTTTTCCCAAGTTGTTATAGACATTCAGCACACACCAGTGCTGTAGCGGCACGGCAGTGAGGTGTCACTTGATTAGACGTACGTAAGCGTGCTGTTTGTGCAGTATCGACCCAAATCAAGAGCGTTTCCATTCAGAGCTGACTGCTCAAGCATCGGCAGCAGCTACAGCAGTCCTGGCCACAGATCAATACTCTATACTTTCTACGCTCTCTCAAAGACAGAGTGCAGTCGTCTACCAGAATCATTTTGTGTTTATCGAAATAATAGGATGGATTAGCTTTCTGAAATAACAAGCTCCCAGTGACCAAGCTGCATCCTTTCTTCTTTCGTTCTCCTAGAATATCATGAAACGGCTGATCAAGCGTTACGTTCTGAAGGCTCAAGTGGACAAAGAGAGTGATGAAGTCAACGAAGGTAAGAATTTAAGGGACAACTGATTAGGTACTTGTATACGACTTAGGACTGGGCTATGTCACACTATGTGGGGAATTAATCATAACATGCAAAACATCACAATATTTAAAAACCCATACTTAGCTGCTGAATTTAAGGTTTAATTCACCTACAGTTTAATTCTGCGGTGAATCTCAGACTTTGGCATTTTCATTGCTGTCCCAGCTTCTTTGGAGAATCTTGACCCTACTGGGGTTTCTCTTCAACACTCCGTAACTGGGGTGCAGCTGAGCTCATTAGACACAATTAAAAAGGCTTTATCTAAATTCTTACAGCAGATGGATTCTGTCAGAAATAAAAGTCACAACTGTAAGAAATTATTCATGAAGAGACTTTTTTTTAGGAAGCATAAAGTGCAGAGAAGCATTAAGTTTGAGAGGTAACCAGCTACTCAGAGGTCAGGATGAGTAAGAGTCAGTTTCCTGTGGGGGGAATGGAAGAGCCTTATGAACAACCATCATCAGTCGGACCTCTACAGCAGAGGGCTAGAGAGAAGCCTTTGTTGCAAAAACCTTCAAGGTACCTGGGAATTTATCAAAAGGCATCTGACTCCATCACAATCCTTTGAAGTCCCAGTTGGCTGAGTGGAGAAACCCAGAACCGTGGTATCTTTATTATTATTCCTACAGTCAAACCTTGTGATGGCAACAACCTAATGCAAACACTGTTTTGCTGCAGACTTTAGTAAAGAATGTAAAAAAGGGAAAGATGAATAAAAAATAAATAAAATAACTTTGTGCATGTTGAAGATGCCAGGCTGGGGCAAAGATCTTCAGCTCACCAAGACAATGTCCTGAGGCGTTTCTCCAGAATCTCTCCCCAGACATGGGAACAAGAATATTTGTGTTTTTGAATGGCGTAGCCGTCTGAAGCCACATGAGTCCAGAACTGCATCTGTGACGAGAGCTGAAAAAGTGTGAGCACCGATGCTCCTCACCCAAGCTGGCTGAGGTTAAATGTTTGTGTCACTAACAATGAGAGAGCCTTCCAACACAACACTGTCTTGTTTGAAGAATATTTCCCAAGAAGACCTGAGACTCCTGCTGCTGCCAAACACTTTTTAACCATTTCACTGAGCCTGCAGCTGCTGGTTAACAGTCAGAAACTAAACTGAGGAAATGTGCTAATTTTTTTTTAATTAAGAAATATTTTTATGTTTTGGCATATAAAGGTAAAACATGACCATGGATAACACAAACATCAGTAAACTCGATGTTGTCATTTACAAACATGTAAAACCAGCTTGAGCTTGGTCAGTGACCGTGTATGTCCTCGTACATTAACATGTTGGTCACAAACGTACACAATTACACCCAATGTGCACTTTCAGTTGGAATCACTCTCGTTTGAACCTGCAACCCTGTAAATTAAGTTTACAGGCACACGTCTGTAACACATTTGAATGTGTTTGCAGTTTCCCAAGTTTTATTAAGGATGTGTCGGCCTTCCTATTTCCAGATTCTATTTTTTATATCTCCAATCAGACAAAACTGAGACCTTGTACATCGGGTTTTAGGGTTTCTGTTGAGCAGAATACGGATGTGGCTGCAGCTCCAGCTGGGTCACAGACCGCAGCAGCAGCAGCAGCTGTGCTGTCACTTCTAGCATTTGTGAGACAGGCAGAAATGTGTGTTTTGAGCATAATTGTCATCTAGTCTCATCAACAACAACTCCTGTACATCTGATTATGTTTTAGTCACCAAATACCTATTTTTAGCTTGTCGGCCCTTGTCTTTGTTATGAGAAAAAAGATCGTCAACCAGATCCATTTGTCATCATTACTGAAAACAACACCATTTCTAACAATTCACAAAAGAGCATTTTAGTGCCTTTTGCAAACAAAGCCTTCTCAGGCTATGGCAACAGCGCGATCGGAGCATCAGCACAGATCTGACCCTTCTGAGCTTCTGGCAGCTCTCCTTTTTAACTGCTCTGATGGTGATCAGGAGATCGGGTGCAGCTGTGCAGGTAGAAGGGAGGGCCTGACCAGGGTTTATGAACTCCTGCTCACTCCGAACTTTGCAACTCACTTGAGGGGAAGGAAAATTCTCAAAACATTCAGGAAATGTTCAGCCCATAACTGGATACAAGTGTGTACCATTAATAGTCTCATCATAGAGAATTATGTACTGATTGATGAGGGGAAAACATAAAGTGAAATTATTTCAAAGGGAATCTGAAACAAAATGATCTAAACTCAAAGGGAGGTGCACATTTACGCTTTACACGCTGTCCTGAATTCATGTCTGGATGCGTCCGTGCCTGCACGTCCTGATCGCTGCTCGTTCACTCTGCTCCTTTCTCCTCTGCTCCTGTGTTGTAGGCGAGCTGAAGGAGATCAAGCAAGACATCTCCAGCCTCCGCTATGAGCTCCTGGAGGAGAAGTCCCAGGCCGCCGAAGAGCTGGCTCTGCTCATTCAGCAACTCGGCGACAAGTTTGGCAAGAACACCATGAGACACTGACAGAACCTGCATCAAGATGGGGGGAGGGAAGTTAGTGGTGAGGGCAGAAAGCTGCGCCAGGCCAAGTAGTTTTTCCGACCTCAATAAGGAGTGATGAAATTATGTTGTGGCGGTGGGATGTTTACGAGTAGAAAAAGAAGAAAAGTTTAAATTTACTAAATCAAACCCAAGAGCTCTGTGTGCAGTGACCAATTAGAGACAAGTGTGAAAACACAAGTGAGCAGGAGGTTAAACCATCAGAGGTGGAGCAGACATAACTGGAGGGACTTTGTGTTGACAGCTCAATTTTAATTAAAGGCAAATCCTTTGGGGGAGAGAAGGAGACGGAGAGGCAGAAAGTGATGACTGAGGAGGAGGAGAAGTATGAGGAGATATGAAGATGCACCACAGGGCACAGGAGCAATGCAGCGCAGCAATGAGGAGCCCCCTCATCCACTGCCAGGCTATGTCAGCGTACCATCGAGTCGTCGGAGAGAGGAAAACCCAACCAGGCAAAGAGACACACGGAGAAGGACGGGCGAGAGCGATAGCTCACAAAGTGCTGCTGGTGCTCACACCGGAGAGGCTTGCTTCTGTGTTTCCACTTAGTCGGAAAAATATCAGCGATGCCTGTCGAGATGATGCACACACCTTTATACACCAGGCTGTCTAATTAATGCGGTTCCACACTTAATACACAAGCGATGGAGCGAGTCAGGAAATTCAAGATGGGTAGGAATGCCTGATTCATTTGCTTGAGTGAAAGTCTTAAAGTAAGAAAAACTGCTGAGAAGGGAAACAATCGTCTAAGGAAGGGTGACACTCCAGGTCCAAACCGAGTGTTTGCAGCTCTAATTAAGCATAAAAATGACTTTATTTTAAATAAAATCACTCCAGCTTCTCATTTTCTTTATGCTCCATTAAACTTTACTGGTAAGAGTAACTTTTTATAGAAAAACCCTCCAGAATGCAACATAATTTCCCTCCTTCGTCTTTGTGTGATATTTAAATGTCATGCACATGTGAACACCAGTGATCCAACATGGCCTGCAGAGCTTCTGTATACGTTCTCCTCATGGCTCCTGTTTGGTTAAACTAATCTATAAAAATATAACGTGCTCAATAGATTTCATTTACAGCTTTAATATGCGGAAGGTCAGCGGTCAGGTCGAGCAACGGCATTTGTTAGATGAGAATTTATTTATGTATGCATTGATTTGGCTGTAAAATATAGCTGTGTAGAGTCAATTTAATGGTTGTTTTCCATCTGGATACACAGTATTAGGCAGGGTTCTGCTCAAAATGTGGAGATTTCAGCAGCAGGTTGACTGACAGGAGCAACAGTGCAACGGCAACAGCAGAATGATAGCTTTAACCTGAGAAATATGCAGTTTAATCAGTGAAATCTCATCTTTTTTGGTGGTGCAATCTGCCCTAGTGCACAGGTACAACCTAAAGATGATGATGGCCTGTTGGATCAGTCTTATAATTATTTATTTATTTGTTTATTATGTGAATGCATTCTGGTTTTTAAGTTTGAAAACAAAAAAAATAAAAATGTAACTAAAATCCGTACTTCTAAGCCTGTACTGACCGCGTTTACTCAAAACCAGCAACAAGGTGAACGACTGGTAAAGAAACAAACAGTGGACACGTTTGTACCTGACATGGTCTGATTGTTATTGAAAATCCGTTTTCAGACCTTCGCCCTGTTTTATGAGACTGAGGGTGACTTAACATGCTTTGTCTGAATGAGTGAGCACTTGTGTTTCAGCTGAAGTTTCTCCGTATAAATTAACATGACATTTGTCTCATTTTAAAGTCATTACCGTGGTTTTATTGTGAGTAATAGGCCAGTCAGTCTTCTTGTTCAACAAGCTGAGGCATTTCAAAGGGTGATCATTTGTCCGTAATGCTAAATGCAGTTGTTTCATCATGAAAATGTAAAATGTTGCTTCTAGAAGGTAATTTTTCATTTGTAATCATAGTTCAGAGAATTACGTTTTACACAAAAGACTCATGTGTAGGATATACTTTATCTGTGTCCACATGCTGGACAGCTATAATTTCAATGGGGGGGGGGGGGGGGGGGACCATTTTCTGTATGGACAGAAACGGGTTAAAGAGGAGCTTCACCGAGAAACCATTTTTAACTTGTGTTTGAAAACGATTGGTCAGTCTGAGTTTTTCATGCAGGCTGAACAGGAAAATAGTCTCCTACACCCATCTCCTGCATTAGCTTCTGATAGGCAATAGAAACTCTAGGATCTTAGCCAATAAATCTGTACAGACAGTGGCAGAAGCTAAATGACTTAGTTCAATTCAGTTTTATTTATATAGCGCCAAATCACGACAAGAGTCATCTCAAGGCACTTCACATAATAAACATTCCAATTCAGGTCAGTTCATTAAGCCAATCAGAAAAATGTTTCCTATATAAGGAACCCAGCAGATTGCATCAAGTCACTGACTAGTGTCAGTGGCTATACAGCAATCCTCATACTAAGCAAGCATAAAGCGACAGTTGAGAGGAAAACTCCCTTTTAACAGGAAGAAACCTCCAGAGAATCCTGGCTCAGTATAAGCAGCCATCCTCCACGACTCAATGGGGATCGAGAAGACAGAGCAGACACACACACACCATCTTGACTCATGACGAGGAAGTTCTGCATGTCGGTCTAGCCACGGTCCATTAGAACGTCAGCAGCCCCGGCCAGACTAGTACTACTGCGCTTCATCGGGTCAGTGGGTGGGTTGTTACTGCGACTGAGCCAAACTACGATGGCAACGGCTTGTTTGAAACTCCTTTGGGATCAACTTTGGACTATTTAGACTTGGGCTTTTCTCTGGGTCAAGAGCAAAGAGAGGTACTTAAACCCTTTATCTAGAAAAAGGTTGTATTTGCATCTTCTTCCACAGTTTATGGTGGACCACCCCGTTGACTGGCAACCGTAGCGGTGAGTACGTCATGTTGTACATTGTCCAATAGCATGTGGAGACCGTCTGAAAGACAACGGTAGATTCCACCCCACGACTGAGATCTGTCTATGGGTCGTGGTCAGACTATAAGTTCACACTAAAGGACGGCCTGGCAGGCTACTGCAAACATTCATGGACTCACCCATCTTGACTCGCCACGAGGAAGGCTGTTGTTGGTTTAGCGTCCGAGAAACAGCATGGCTAGTAGAAGCTAACCATTAGCATTAGCAACTCCACACACAGCAAAACTCCTTCAAGATTGTGTTATTTGTGGAGATAAATCATTAATGTTGCAAAGCAAACAGTCAGTGGCAGAGTCGCGTTGCTGTTAACCAATCAGAGGCGAGATGTCCAAATACCAGGAAAAAAAGACTCCAAATCCTGTTGTCTGAAGCTACTTTCTCCTCTGGCTGAATTATCCACTGCAAATGTATTGAAAATATGAGTGAAGGACCTCATTTCTAAGTGTCTGACTGCAGTATGGAAAGCATTTATAGAGTAAAACCTTTTTCTTCTGATTCTTTTTAGTCCTTCTCAGTTGTCTCGTTTCTTCCGGTGCCTATTATTGTTCAGTCATGCATGTTATGTGATATTTATTTGAAGGAAAGTCTCTCTGATTCTCATCAAACCTGACATTTGCAGCAAAGTGTGACACTTTCAGACAGCCCCCAGTTTTCTAAAGGAAGCCTGCAAAAGTTCTTAAAATAGTATATTTAAGTTAAAATTTTATTAAATTATTTCATCTTTATAGTCATATTCCAAACCGTTTAGGTACTTGTAGTTGTTTTTTTTTATTCCTGCTTTCCATAATGTTGACACTTTTAATTTCAGTCTGAGCATGTCAGTGAAATGTTGTCCTAAATCTAAACAATGTCCACATTTCATTTAGATTTCTTTCAGATGTTAGCTTCAGATGGACCAAGGTCAAAAATGAAACATCTTTTTAAAGTTTTAAGAGCACAAAGGATCAGAGGCAGCTTCTTGCACCCATAAACACATTTATAGTTGTGTATCCTGCTTTAATTGGACAAATATTCAAATTTGAATGATTTTTAACATTTTTCATCCTTCTAAATTAAATGTTAGTTTCAAATGCCTAAGCAGCTCAAAGCTGAATGTTTCCTAAAGCTTTTCCAAAAAAAATCCTGTTCTCGGCAGTAAAATGGGCCAAACACACTTTAGTATGGCTTTAAAATGGTGTTTTTACTCATCAGTTGTACTTTCTGTCATAACTGAAGCTGTTTAAGCTAAACAGAAGTCACTGAAATGTTATGTTAGCTTGATATTAGCACTTCTAACTGTGTCTGTATATAATATAATGAAAGCTGCTGACTCATTTCTGTTTGTAGCATCAGGAAAGCAATGAGAAGACTGCAAGAGAAGGTTTGATGACTTGTAGAAAGACCTGAGATTTGTATTTTTGACTTGTAACGAAGAAATGTTGAGGAAAAACCAAAATCTTGTACTGTATATTGTCATATTTTTGATCCTCACATTAAATAGAATCTGCTCTTAACTGGTTGGTTTGTAGCTTTTTGCCGGTGCAGACTAATTTAGTCTCAGGATGCAGTGGAGGCTGTTTTTATTTTTCCACCTGTGCCAGTCAGAGGATGACGAGCACTGGAGCAAATCCAGACAGGTGGCTTTAGTGTTGCGCCGGGCTCCAAAAGCACACAAACAGACACAACAGATGCACTCCAGCTACACTTCTGAGCCCCATGTCTCATAGTTAGCTTTTTACAATGTTTGCAAATTAGTCACATAAACTCACTTGCAGACAGGTGACAAATAAAGGAAGAAAAAAACCTTCTCTGGAGGTGTTGGGTCACCGTCTGCTGCTAGAGCGGCTCTAACCTGCTTTGGCACATATTCCAAAACTTTCTGGGACTAAAATGGATGGGTGGAACCATTTTATCCCAAAGGTTGCTACTTCTGTTGGTCTCATGCTTTATTCATACACAAAAAAGAAATAAGGTGAATAAAAACAGACTACACCATGACAGAGAGCCTTTAAATGTAGGGGCCAGGAGGTCTTGGTGTGCGTGAGAAAATATACCCATCAAGATTATTTATTAAATCAATGAGCATATTTGTTTTAATACGGACATTTTTTTAAAGAGCATAACGATTTTTCTTAATTTTTTGTTTTTTTTTACTTATTGTGCTAAAACCCACTGTTTACAGCTCAAGAAGAAAAACCACCTATTGTCTCAAACTGAGAAGTCGTTGGTAGTTAATGCTAATTTTTCACGTGAACACTCAAGCCCAAGTTACCAGCAAATAATCACATCCCAAACTGATGTGGTGTGTGTTTATTTTCAGAAATGCCTCATATTTAATCTACAACAGCGTTAGAGACAGCCACTACAACTTTATTTAAAAATAGGCTTTCCTGTAAATGTTTGTGTTTGTGTGCATAGCTGAGGCTTGAGTCTGTGTTTCGACCTCATCAACACACTTGGCATAAAACAGACACATCCTGAAAGCTGCTCATAAAGCAGCAGTGTAAACATTCTGTTCTAACATACAACCAGATGTTTATGAGACCTCAGCTCCTCCGCTCCGTTCACTCTCTGCTTTCCCTGCCTTGCTTCAGGCTGTCACTGAAAAACTCACTTTTATTGTCATGGTTAGCTTTACTCAAACACCTACAGGTTTTTTGGGAGTTTTTTTCTCGCAAAAATGTCCTTAAATGGTCATCTTGAACATCTCGTCACACCAGTCATGTGTATTTAGTTTCATTTATGCTTTGAGAGTTTTAATCCAGACCGTTTCCAGCTGGAAATGACTCTTCCTCCCTCTTTTCCATAACTCCTGAATATACTTAATATGCTGACAAATGGAACAAAGAATGCCAAAACAATTTGAGTCGTTTCAACCCTGGAGAAAAAATGCACACTCAAGCAGCAGCCAACAATGATCTCTGTGGTAATAAACTAATTCTGAGAGGGCTTCTACAAGTTCACAGAAAGTTTTATTGTCTGACTTCCTGCAGCACTTTCTGAGCTCTGACACCAGTTTTGGCTTTAGAGCTTTTGCTCAGCGGCACGCACAGTTACAACCAAATAGTTCATGCGCGTGTTGCACTTACGTTTGTGTCAATATCAATTCAACACATGTTGTTTATAACTGATTGTCAGTAGGTAGCTAAAACAAATCAAGGCTTTAAAGGTGTGGGGCACTGAAACCCCATTTTTTAATGATTATGTTTATTATAACCAGTCAACTGTGAGTTTTTCATGCAGTACATGAAGATAGTCTCCT